>NC_134486.1:27935472-28209437 GCF_040206685.1 Ascaphus truei
CATCTTTTTTTAACTGCCCACTTATGTATATTCTCTTTTGCATTTGTGTCTATATTAATCTCCCTCCCCCACCCTCCTTCGGTCTCGTGATGCCCAAAACTAAAAAGGAAAGTAAAGGATTGATTTGTATTCTAATATATCTGTATCTCTAGCTTCTGAATGGTCAGAAAGCACCTATTTATCAAACTCTACAAATTCATGTGAAGAACAAAATCTAAATTGAACATTCCACCTAATTTGTGAAACTGTTAAGATAATGGGGAAAGTCAGGGTTGTAGGCCTGTCGGGTGTAAATGTGCTCACAAGGGGTATTTTTACTTGCTACTCATGGTTTAATGTTCTCCCTTTAATATTATATAAAATGTCAGTCCAAATACAAACCATGTACAGTAGCTATATTATGTCCCCCAACCTTCAGGCCACCAGCATAACTAAGAATAATATTTGTAATAAAAAAAAAATAAACTTGGCTTAAGTAGGCTCCTGTTGTTAACCTATCCCCAAAGGTATATTGCGTGAAGGACCTTCATGTAGGTTCTGCCACCATCGGCAGTCATAATAAATGTCCACAGGGGGAGGGAAGATATTGAGATTGACATTGTGTGGCACACCCAACCCAAGATTAAACAAGGACCTCTCTATTTCATCTTCCGGTGCGAATAATTCTCTTCAAACTACCAAAGACCCGAGAAACGTCCTCTATGTTGCTGCAAAAAAGTAAGGCTTTGTCCATGGTATGGCAGACCGCACGGACGAGTCCGCACGCTGAGCGAACAGACTGCCTCAAGGCAGTGTTCACGTCTATGCAGCGTGTGGGCACGCGGAAAACTGATTTCTTGGTGCAATTGGCCGGTCACGTGAGCGGTTCACCCAATAAGGACGAACCAGCTCTGTGACGTCACTGGAACGCGCCTAGACAAGCCCACGGACGGCGCGTGAACCATGGCCAGGGAAAGCACCCGCTTTCCCTCAGCCTCCGCGCGCCTCCACAAGGCTGAATTTACCATGGACGCAGCTTAAGACGTATTAGACTACAGGCCTAAAAACTGTCAGCAGAGTTCGGGCGTTTCACAGTGAGTCCCTGCCTATAGCTGATGTTCCCCTTTTTTTGTTTAATAAGAATTCACCCCATCGCTAGACTTTCCCGTGATTGAACTATTACGTTATGCAGCAACACAATGGGACTTTATGGTCACTAACTTCTACAGGATACTTTATCTCGGGTACCTCAAGCACCAAAATTACATTGTAAGATGCACAGGGCAGCTCTGTGTACACGGTTGGTGCTATACAAGAAAAAAGGATTACTATTGCATCAGGCAACACTCAAGGGGTTAACCCTTTGAAGTGCTGGACTTCCTCCGAGTGTAATGGTCACATGAAAATCTGCCACTCTATGGAGAACGTGTAGTTATGTGAATTTACACAAGGCTCATAATTCAGCAGGGAAGTGTCAGCTCTAGCTGACCTTGTTTACAGTGAATATAATCAGCAGACGTTCCACACCAGTATGACAAGGATTCTTGTGTTGCAGACTCTAATTGGGCATTTCTCAGTGGAACTAAAATGACTGAACTACAGTATGTGGGGATTGCACATGCCAATGTATTTAGTCTTCAGATACACTTGTGTAAATGCTGGGTCTGTGTATCTTCAGTGTTTGCGGGTTCAGCGTTGCATTGTTCAGGATGAATGAGTATACTAAGTGAGAGGCATATGATAGTGTTTAAATCCCATCTACAATTGTAGCCACAAGGTTTTTTTTTCTAAGCTCAGACAATATCACAATGTATTAGACTGACCAGAAATATCAAATGATTGATCTGTCCTTTTAGATTTTATACACGGTATATTTTGAAGTGTAGTACTTTGGTAACATGGTTGCATCCCGGCGGCAGTGCCTTCTGTCCTTGGCAAGTAAGTGTGGCCCAGATTTTAAACTGTAAGTCGCCCTATGGTCGTTTCAAGTGCACCGGTTCTTGGATGCCATATGACTTGGCACGGCTCAGTAAATGCTGTATGGCCCTTGATTTATTTTAGCCATAAAACAGACATTGCCATGTA
Organism: Ascaphus truei; assembly: GCF_040206685.1. Classification (NCBI taxonomy): domain Eukaryota; kingdom Metazoa; phylum Chordata; class Amphibia; order Anura; family Ascaphidae; genus Ascaphus; species Ascaphus truei. The sequence goes on from NC_134486.1 coordinate 27,937,537, forward strand.
AACACACTACAGCAGGCGTTGGGCCTTTTTTTAAATATAAAATGAATACAGTACAATGAAAATCTGCTAAAAAAATAATAAAATTAGGATAGCATCACATTTTAAAGACCAGTTATTTTTTGGAGGGGACTTTGCCTTTTAAACGTGTCCCTGCCATTACTTCTGTCTAAGGAGGGGGTGCAATACAAAAAGTTATTATGCGTTATTTTTTGCCAATGTAACATGATGTTGTACATTACATTGTAATAATATAGCACGTTTAATCATTACACAGGGCTGACTATAGGGGGTGGGGATGGAGAGCCTGGACAACTCTACTGGGCCTGGTGACGAGCTGGGGCAGATTCCAGAATTGAGGCCAGTTTTCTGGTAACTAGCCTGGTCCATTCCTCTATTGGGCTCACCCTGGTCTGCAAAAAGACCACCTTCAGACTGAGCAGGTGGCTCATACACCCAACACTCAACCAGCAGCTGCCACCACTCCTCTCAGAACCCGTTGCCCAGCTCAACAAGCCAGGGCTCGGGTCAATACTTAAGTCCCGGGGCCGGGAGAAAGCAGTCAGTGGGCCTGACGTCATATATGTTGGTTTCTTTTGTCTTGTGGAGGGTAAAGTTTCAGAACTGGAATGACCGCTCTTTGCAATAGATAAATACCACAATAAGGCAGATGTGTGAAAACAAATTGGGGGAAAAATTGACAAAGTATTTGCAGAGTAACTGGAAAGTTTCATGAATAAACATCAAGTTTCCAGTTCATGTAATATGTGCACTTGTGTATATTTGCAAATCCACGTGTTGTGTGTTTTTTTTTTTTTCTTCTGTCCGGGCTTGATTTGTAGAGTACAGGCATACCCCACATTAACGTACGCAATGGGACCGGAGCATGTATGTAAAGCGAAAATGTACTTAAAGTGAAGCACTACCTTTTTCCCACTTATCGGTGCATGTACTGTACTGCAATCGTCATATACGTGCATAACTGATGTAAATAACGCGTTTGTAACAGGCTTTATAGTCTCCCCGCTTGCGCACACCTTCGGTACAGGTAGGGAGCCGGTATTGCTGTTCAGGATGTGCTTACTGGCGCATGCATGAGCTGCCGTTTGCCTATTGAGCGAGATGTACTTACTTGCGAGTATACTTAAAGTGAGTGTACTTAAACCGGGGTATGCCTGTACATACAAGTGCTGTTGTCAGTGTTTCTGATTTGTTGGCATGTGTTATAATATCTTGCCGAAGAGTTTAATGGTGGATACATGTACAGTAGACTAGATTACAGTACAGCTTTATCATTTATGTTATGATCAGAACTAGAGCTGACCACATTTGTTTTTGTTTTGTACAGATTTGTCTGTGCCCAGCTACCCAACCCAGTATTGGAGAGCATCAGTATAATCGACACGCCCGGGATCCTTTCTGGGGAGAAACAGCGAATAAGCAGAGGTAGGAGGTTGATGCCGCTGTTTTCTTATGTACAAAGTGCATATTTACACGGACAGTAGCATGTTACTGGTAGGGTTTGCGGTTTTATTGCCCACATGCCTTGTGTTCTACAGATTTGAAAGCTTGATCCTACAATTTTCCGTCTCCCATCCTGGCTTCTTCACCTTGCATAAAACCTATAACATACCATATTAAGTTTGTGATCCCCCGTTCTCTGACTTGGTGATTTCCTAGAAGGGGGGACTCCATGCCCTTTTATTCTACGCTTAGTGACCCTGTTAGGCACCCCAACCTCCTATGCTGAACAAACGGTCAACATCCCTATCCTTTGCCTTTAACTTGGGGCGCTGGGCTGCAAGTGTATCCCTGGCACCAGAAATGCTTGCAATTTTAAGGTTTGTAAATAATACAGTAGTGGTACTTGCTACCGCCATATAGCACTACTGTCTGACCAGTGGATACCTTGGGACTGTAATCACGTGGCAACATGCAGATATGACCACATTCCACATTCTATTTGCAGCCTTATTGAACGTGTTCTGCACCTAACCAACAGCCTCCTCTACTATGGTATGTAATAAGAATGTGGCAAATTCCTTGTGTTCATACCGGCAGCCCCATGGGAAGTGTGCTGTCACTTCAATAATACTCGCACAGGACTAAAAAAGCCAATGGGAATTTAATTACAATTTTCTACTTCTCGCGCCTCCATTACTTTTTAACCCAGCCACAGACCGATACTTGATGAGGTTTGAATCAAACAGCTGTTCATACAGTATAACTTTTTTCTTATTCCTATTACTAAACCGTGTTGAAGCAGGCTGCATTTGACTTAGTTAAAGTGGTTATTACGTTAGCTGAACATCTTTACGCAGTTGCCTGCTTTACGATACCATGTCCGGGTTTTACAATGTCATATGTTTTTAAAATGAAATAGCTTTCAAGTGTGTGAAGACGACAACTTCTTCCCGAATGGACTGTTGTAAAGCCCAGTGGTATATATCAACTCTGCTTTAAACAGTTTAGATTACAATGTATATAATTTACAGCAGATGGGAAATGTTATTGTTTGAAGCATTATTAATTATACATTATTTCCTGCAAAGCCATGTTCTCCCTAATGAAACAATATTGGAATCTGTGTTGCTAATACTGCTGTGGATGTCCCTGCCTGAGGGGGGAGTGACCGAGGTATCTGTATTGCATTTGTTCCCATGGCCTGTACAGTGCATTGAAGGCCATGCTTATAGTAATGAGTTTAGACGATTATGCCTGGGACACAAGTGAACCAAGGACTGTGGCATATTTATTAGGTTGAATGTAGCTGACCAACACCACTCCCATGGTGAAACACATGCTTTGGAGGGTTTCTACCATCATTCTGTCTTTTGGTGATGAGACTGTTTGCCAGTCAACTCTACTCACAACTCCACTCGTACTGCAATTCAGCGATTTGTCTTGCTTTTTGTTTGCGTTTCTTTGCTGGTATATATGTTACTGGCCATTGCTCTTTCACAAGTGAAACTTATTTTATGATATTAAAGTGCGCATAAAAATGTAAAAAAAAAACTCCACAAATAAGAGCGCTTTTGATTTGTGTTTTTCACCATTTATTTCCGAATGGAATGTTTTAAAGCCCAGTGGTATTTATAAACTCTGCTTTAAACCGTTTAGATTACAATGTATTGAATTTACAGCAGATGAGAAATGTTATTGTTATTTGAAGCACTATATATTATTTCTTGCAAAGCCATATCCTCCCTAATTGGACAATGGAATCAGTGTTGCTAATACTGCTGTAGATGTCTCTGCCCGAGGGGTGAGGGACTGAGGTTTTTCACATTTGTTGTCCCCCACTAGCATTGGGAGTTTTAACTATTTGCTGCTACAGTGGAAGTGAAAGACACATGGGTAAACCACTGCCAGAGAGGCTTGTGTTGCATTAATAATTATTCTCCTCTCAAAGCCAAGGGGTTAAATGGGTGGCGAGGAATGGTAGCAATCAGGCCAGGAAAAGTTAATTAGCAGCCCTGTGCTAAAACCGAATGAAGCAACTTGTTAGGGTTCTACTGAAATTCCAAGCCGTTCTGTCCCGTGTTTGCTCCGTGACATTTGACCCGAGGAGTGGGACCTCTTTGCCATTGGCTTTCCCACTGGAATTATTTTTTCGTAATGGAACATTGTTGCATTCTTGAATCTTTAAGAGTTACTGCTAAATATTTGTGTCACGTCTTTATTTCAAGCAGTTCTGCTGCCTAATAAATTATATTGTAGGGGATGTCATGAAACTGAAAGATAGTTCTGTATTTCTCTGGTGTTGGGGGAACTTTATTGTTTGTTCATATCCCTTTTGAAGAGGAACATCTTGCTTTGTATGAAGCTAATACAATTATGGGGCTGAAATAACACTTCACAAGTCAATGAGGCCATCTGCTTTTGTATGTATGTATACAGTGTGTGTGTGTGTGTGTGTGTGTGTGTGTGTGTGTGTGTGTGTGTGTGTGTGTGTGTGTGTGTGTGTGTGTATATACGCATATATTTTTAAAAGCCACGAGCAAAGAGATGGGCAGAAATTAAAGTCAACGCGTTTCACCCACCAAGGTTGAGTATGGAGATTTCTATTGCAAAACATTGCTGGATGATGAACCATTGCGTATCATCACCTCATTCCCAGTTTATACATTCACTGTTACATATAGACTGAAGGAAGAATTTCCAAAAGCTACAGCAGTTGTAGACTTCACGGTTTCCCCAGAAAGCGCAACATACTCCATAATGGGATATCGTAGAGTTTCCATAATATTCCAATGTTGGTGCCACATACAGCAACAAATCCCACCATAGGGGAACGATGAAGACTGCTACATCTGTATTTGTGAGCTATTTACAGTACCTCATTACTGAAAAAGTACATTCATCTAGTCTATGCCGCTTTTATTTTTGTGCTCCTTTTATCTTTTAATGATGGGGGTTTATCAGGACATACTTCCCTTCTTATTTATAGGCCCATTAACCTAATAACTTAATTGGTTGCATGAAGATATTTGTATTTTCATAGATTCCAATCTCAACAAGCGTCCCACATCTAAAACCCAACAAATAGATATTTTTGTTGCGATAACCACCAAATTGATATATTAAATCTACATCAACAGATTGTCACTTTGAGGTTGGTAACAAATTACAAGTAGAGTCCAGCAGCTGTAATTACTAGAGATGGGAAAAATAACTTTGGTGGATTTTGATCTGCCGCATTCTTTTGGTCTGCGGATTTCCACGAATCTGGCTCAAAAAGGGCGATTCGGCTTTCCAGATATTTTTTCTTTTTTATCATTGACAATCGAATCTGCGGATTTCTGCAATCCAATGGAGGATTGTAAAAGTTTCTAAGAGTACAATTTTTAAAAATCCTCCAACGGTTTGCGGAATCCGCAGCTTGGATTCAATGGTGAAATTTGGATTCATCCGCACGGATTGAAACTAGAACAATTACTGACGGATTTTACACCGCGGAACAGGTTTTGAATGGAAAGCTCGGGAAATTCCACAAAGCGGATTTTGACAGTTTCACCCACCTATTAATTGCCATGTATGTACATCTTTTATATAGTGTCCACAGTATACTCGGAGTTTTACAAAATAGACAATACAATACAAAAAATTATAATACAATAAATGCAACAACAAAAAAGGAAAGGAAATCCCTGCTCCGGAGAGCTTGCTATCTAAGTGGTATGTTGGGAGACATCAGGTGAGGGAGTAAGTGCAGTAGATGGCAGTGCTTGGCCACAATAGTTGTGTAGGAGCGGTTGTGGGACAGTAGCCATGAGTCTGTTATTGAAATGCTTCCTTTTAAGAGCGGCGTTTAAAGGTGGGGAGACCAGGCGTTTGTAATATACGGAGTGTGAGGCAGTTCCACAGGTGAGGGACCGTGAAGGGAAAAGGTTTAAGGAGAGAGAGAGCTGAAGGGGTGGAAAGAGACCCAATACAGATAGAGAGCAATAGATGAACAGGGGCATAACGACAGATCAAAGTCTTTGTAGGGAAAAGCAGATGAGTGGAGAGTCTTGAAGGTAAGGAGGAGAACTTTGACCTGAAATTTGATGGAAAGGCATTTAAGGAGGAGATGAGCATAGACTATTTTGGAGACCGTGAATTTTATTCCAGCAGCAGAATTATTTATAGATTGGAAAGAGGAAAGTTACGAGGCACTGAGACCTGTTGGCAGTATGTTATAATCCAGATGGGAGAGGATAAGGGCAGGCATTAGAGGGATTTTTAGCAGTAGGGCAGATCTTGACAATAATACAGAGGAAGAAACAACACATTTTTATCCATGCTGTGAATTTGAATAGGGAAGGAAAGGGTCAAATCACTCCCCGGCACTGGGCTTTGGCGGCAGGATAGATGCTTCAGTAGTACCGTTTTACTGTGATGGAAAAGGGGGATATTAGGTCTGGATTGTGGGGGAAATTTTGAGGAGCTCAGTTTTAGCCATATTCAGTTTAAAGCGGAAGAGCACCATCCACAGGGATATAGACAATAGGAACCATGGAAGCTAAAATAATGTCTTGGGTCTTTTTGTTTCTACACTAGCTCTCACCAACTCTGCATTGCTTTTTAGTGCAGCCATATGTCCAATGTTCTAGCTTTTGGATTTTACATCTGAACTTGTGTTGATGCAAAAGTGTGAACTTGTTCTCTGAAGAGTAAACTGTGACTTAGTTTAATATAGGAGATGTTTTCAAGAATGCGTGGAGATGAATCTTCTTTCTATTATTATTATTATTATTACTGGTTTGAAGCAGGGGGTCTCCGAAGCTGAACAGAGTTACTTTCCGCTCTGGAGGCTCTGCTTCTAGAGATCCTTACCTCCGTAGCGGTGCCACTACCCCTGCAGGTAGGGTTCTTATGCGCCTAACAATGACTTTTTCAAATGTCACGGGCCAATAGAAAGCCGTTGCGGCTTCGTATTGGCCCGTGTGACCGGTGCATTTAAACTTCACAGGGATACCCTGTTGATGTAAGCATCTCTTGAAGCAGGGGGTCCCCAGAGATGAAATTAACAAAGTTTAAAATTTAAAACGGTGTGTGTGTGTCATCCATAACCCCCCCACCCCCCCGTAAAACAAAACGCCACACTTGCTGTCACCCTGCTGCACTGTGGATACTGGATGTTGGTAGGTACTCCAAAAAAGTGTATGCTGTGGTTTTATGAAAATGTACACGTTTTCTGTATTAATGCTCTGGTACCTTCTCAAAACCACCATAGCAAACCAAAAAGAATCAGTAGCAAAGATGAATACTTTCACTTTTTCAAAACAGAGCTGGTCAGTGCCAGTACTTTCTAAAGTTTTTCAGAGTTTCCTAATTGGTACAGTATGATTCACATATACGAAATGCTATTTGGGAGATTATTAAAAAGGTAATTAAAATGCTGTCATTTCAACATTTTGTCATTTCTATAAAAAGTTCTCTGGAACATTTTAGGCTTGACCATGATATTGGGTGGGGTGGGGTTGGGCGTTGGCTGGGGGGAAGCTACTGAGGATACATTTTTATTGAGAAGAATACGGTACCTTACATAGGCAAGCGTCCATAAGACAAGACAGTAACCAAAAAGCCGTGTTTTGGAACGGACTTTTTCACTGCTAGGTAATGCTGCAGGCCACTCTCCCTCTTGGTTGATCCTATTAACTTCTCCGTTGCTTTTCTTCCCCTCGTCACTTATTTTCTTGTATGGGGGGGGGGGGGGGGAGAGACAGCCCTGGTATTTGTTTTTGATATTAATGTATAAAAATATTTGTCTGGGGCTCTAAAAACTACATTAGAACTGAACCTCGATCAGTAAATCTTTGCCGGGGTCTCGGCGGCGTTACCTCCGTGCTGCTGCGACGTTAAATGGAATCCGATGTACAGATGAATCCAGAGTTACTGTTCTCAGAGCCGCAGACGAACGCTGAAATCCGCGGCGCCCGAAACCGGTACCTTTTGCGGCTTGGGAGAATTAAAGCGGGACCCCTGCAGCGCTAATCCTCCCGGGCCAGACAGTCTGGGTGAGCTGCGCAGAGGGACAAAAGCAGCCTCTCTCTGTCCCCGAGCAGCTCTGAACGTGCGAAGCAGTCAGTCCGGTCTGTCCAGCCGCTTGATGTTCTACGTCATAAGGGGGGGACACTATAGGGCCTTATTCGATCATCATGGGGGTTGGACGGGACATTTAAATCATTTAAATGTCTTGTCCAACCCTCTTGATGACATATTATAAGTTGGTGTCGGCCAACTTCTCATTAGATTGATTAAAGACTTGGGACCCCAAATATAAGGCGTTGCTAAATGTAATTTTTGTCAGAACTGACCCAAAGAAGAATAGCGAATTCACGCGTCTTGGTGCGCCGATGTATAAAAGCCAGTTAGAGATTGTTGTGCGTTGGCTTTGCTTTCACACAATTAGTTTTTTATTGGATAAAGGAGTTGGAGGCAGAGTTTGGATTTTGTTGTGACACGTGCATATATCTTATACTATATTAGTGAAAGCACTGTATGTTTGCCTGCCTGGATGTCCGGTGTCCCTAGCGGCAATCTCATTGGTCCCTTGGGCCGCCCGCCCCCGCACACCTCTCATTCGCCTCACACACTCACACCACCCCCTTGGCCCGCCCCCCCACACCTCGCATTGGCCTGAGGCGGAGTGACGGGCCAAAGGTCCACAAAAAAAAAAAAAAAAAAACACACACACTCTCCACCCTCCACCCTCCACCCTCCACCCTCCTCAGCGCACACACACACACACACACACACACACACACACTCCACCCTCCTCAACACACACACACTCCACCCTCCTCAACACACACACACTCCACCCTCCTCAGCGCGCGCGCACACACACACACTCCACCCTCCTCAACACACACACACACACTCCACCCTCCTCAACACACACATACACACTCCACCCTCCACCCTCCTCAACACACACACACACACACACACACACTCCACCCTCCTCAACACACACACACTCCACCCTCCTCAGCGCGCGCACACACACACACACTCCACCCTCCTCAACACACACACACACACTCCACCCTCCTCAACACACACATACACACTCCACCCTCCACCCTCCTCAACACACACACACACACACACACACCCACTCCACCCTCCTTAACGGCTGCCCGGGCTTGACCCCCCCGCCCCCCCCCCCTTCCCGGCGGCTGGCCCGCAACAACGGAACCCCCCCCTATCACCACTCCGCGGGACCTCACAAACATCACCCTCTCTCCCGGTGCTCCCTCTCCCCCGGTGCTCCCTCTCCCCCGGTGCTCCCTCCCACAGACCGCTTCCCCCCCCGAGCACGCTCTCGCCGCTCTCACCTTCAGGCCTAGAGGCCGCGCCCCCAGCTCACCATCCCCGCGCGCGCGCTGCACCGCTCTCTCAGTCGGGAGCTGCACGGGCCGCGGCCCACACCACCTCCTCACCTGAGCGTCTCAGCTCTGCCTCGCCGGGGGGAACGGAGACCGCCGAGGAACCCGAGGAGGAGCGCGGCCCGGTGCGAGTTAAGTAACCGCAGGGGAAGGGATCTTTCACCCCCCCCCCCCCCCCCCGGCGCTTCACCCCACCCGGCCCGGCGCTTCACCCCCCCCGGCCTGGCCCTTCACCCGGCCCGGCGCTTCACCCCCCCCGGCCTGGCCCTTCACCCGGCCCGGCCCTTCACCCCCGGCCCTGCCCTTCACCCCCCCCCGGCCATGCCCTTCACCCCCCCCCCCCCCCGCCATGCCCTTCACCCCACCCCCCCCGGCCATGCCCTTCACCCCACCCCCCCCGGCCATGCCCTTCACCCCACCCCATGCCCTTCACCCCCCCCATGCCCTTCACCCCCCCCCCCATGCCCTTCACCCCCCCCCCGGCCATGCCCCTCACCCCTCCCCCCCCCGGCCATGCCCTTCACCCCCCCCCCCCCCCCCCCCCGGCCATGCCCTTCACCCCCCCCCGCCATGCCCTTCACCCCCCCCGGCCCTGCCCTTCACCCCGCCCCGCCCCCCGGCCCTGCCCTTCGCCCCCCCCCTCCCCGGCCCTGCCCTTCGCCCCCCAGCCCTGCCCTTCGCCCCCCCCCCCCCCCCCCGGCCCTGCCCTTCGCCCCCCCCCCGGCCCTGCCCTTCGCCCCCACCCTGCCCTGCGCCCCCGCCCTGCCCTGCGCCCCCACCCTGCCCTTCGCCCCTGCCCTTCGCCCTGCCCTGCCCTCCGCCCTGCCCTTCGCCCTCGCCCTGCCCTTCGCCCTCACCCTGCCCTTCGCCCTCACCCTGCCCTTCGCGTACACAGACACACACACACACGTAGAGACACACACGTAGACACACACACACACGTAGACACACACACACACGTAGACACACACACACACCTATACAGACACCTATACAGACACACGTATAAACACAGACACACGTATAAACACAGACACACGTATAAACACAGACACACGTATACACACAGACACACGTATATACACACACACACACGTATACACACACACACACACACACACAGACACACGTATACACACAGACACACGTATACACACAGACACACGTATACACACAGACACACGTATACACACACACACACACACACACACACACACACACGTATACACACACACACACGTATATACACACACGTATACACACACACACATGTAGACACACACGCGCGTATACACACACGCGTAGACACACACACGTGTACACACACGTATACACACACACACACGTAGACACACGTATACACACAGGCACACGTAAACACACGTAGACACGCAGATGCACGTAGACACGCACGCGCACGTAGACACGCACGCGCACGTAGACACGCACGCGCACGTAGACACGCACGCGCACGTAGACACGCACGCGCACGTAGACACGCACGCGCACGTAGACACGCACGCGCACGTAGACACGCACGCGCACGTAGACACGCACGCGCACGTAGACACCCACGCGCACGTAGACACGCACACGCACGTAGACACACACGTACACGTAGACACACACACGTACACGTAGACACACACACGTACATGTAGACACACACACGTACACGTACACGTAGACACACACACGTACACGTAGACACACACACGTATACGTAGACACACACACGTAGACACACACACGTACACGTAGACACGTACACGTACACGTAGACACGTACACGTAGACACACACACACGTACACGTATACTCACACACATGGAGTCATACACACACACATGTAGACATACACACACGTATACATACACACATGTATACACACACATGTATACACACACACATGTATACACACACAAACATGTATACACACACGTACACACACACACACACGTACACATACACACACACACACACAAACATGTATACACACATGTATACACACACACGTGTGTATACACACACACACGTATACACACACACACACACTATCCCCAGCACCACCACATCAGCACACCGGTATCCCATGCCCCCCCAGCACACTGGCATTCTCGGCTCCCCACCATTCCCAGCGCCCATCAACACCATCAGCGCCCACACATCGCCACCTTTGCACCTCCCCCATCGGCACACCCACATCCGCACCCCCACATCAGCACCAAACCCTCCCAAATCAGCACACCAATACAATCACCATCAGTACAGCCACAGCAGCACTACCACCGCACACCGCCATGGGCCGCGTGGACCACTCCCCACCCAAATGCCACCCCCACACCACAAACATCCCGGGCAACGCCGGGGCTCTCAGCTAGTGTATAAATAAATTGCACATCTGCACTAGTGCCCATCATAAATATGTCAATAGTCCCGTTTTCTTGTCATTAAAATGTAAGGAGACCCAAAGATGAACATGACGCACTGTACAAAGAGTAAGAAAGTGTACTAAATGTAAATTATAATGATAGACAAACTTATACGGATTTTTGTTTTTTAACACAATGCAATTAATTTTTTTAAAGAGGACAATGACAATATATTACATTTAGATAATTTTTAGTGTTTTTAAACTTTTTGCATTTTTCAAAAATGTTGCCACAAGCCTTAGTGGAATAACAATATAGCAAATTTTAGTCAAAGCTTTTTTTTGTAATTTTGCAAAATCTCGCCAAACCGGGAGAAACCAGGTGTTTGGAACCTACTCGCCTCACTCACTGAGCAAACCTAGCGATTTAGCAAATTGGCATATTAAGAAAAATTTGTAATGCAGATTGAGTTGATGCTTAGCGAATCGCTTGCGAACTCTAAGGCTGCGTCCAGGGTGGCGCTGAGCGGGCGCTCGCCGCGATGAAACCCATTGCTGCAATGTGTGTGGCCAGCGCGCGCCTGCGTATGCACATCGCTTAGCTGCTTGCAGAGGCAAACAAATTTGATTATGATGCTCGCTGGCGCGTCACGTGAGCGGTTCGCTCAATTAGGGTGAACCAGCTCTGTGACGTCATGACCGTACCCCCGACACGCCCCCCCCCCCCTTGCGCACAACTAGCTGGCCATAAATCGCCCAGTAGAGTGCGTGGCGTCACCGCGTATGAGCGCCAGCGCGCTCGCTCCCTGCCTGGTCGCATAGTGTGAGTGACGGTGCAAACAAAGTGCAGCAGCTCTATGGGGCCGGCCAAAGTGAGTGCGAGTGCGCAAATGAAGTGCAACCGCACTGCAGAATTTTGAGCCGACAAAAAATATATAATTTTGACGCACGACGGCTGGGTGACTTGAGCGGTTCAGCCATTGAGGGCGAGCCAGCCTCGTGATGTCACAGCTACGCCTTCCTGTCACCTCGGATCACAGTGCAGAGATCGCACAACGCCACGAAACACGTCTTGCATGTGTTTGTGATTACATCTCTAGAGCAGGGGTTCTCGTCTCCGGTCCTCAAACCCCCTCTCCCCCACCCCCACCCCAACAGGGCAGGTCTTCAGGATTTACAGCTGTGCTGAAGCAGGGATGTCCTGAAACCCTGACCTGTTTGGGGTAGGGCTTGAGGTCTGGAATTGGGCCCCCCTGACTTTGTCATGATACTAATATTACATGGGAATAACTGCACAGGAAGACCATCTTCAGTAAGCAAATGACGACAAGGAGGTGATTTTGAGGGCAAGAGCAACAATATGGTAATTGACTTAAAATACAGATTAAAAATGCTTACTAACCAAATGCTCCTGGGACCGTTGAAATATCTCGTATAGATTTAAAACCTTAAGGGGCAAATTTAATAATCACCGGTACAGGAAGTTAATGCTGGTGTGCTAATCCGTAACCGGCGCTTCATCAATCTGTGCCAGTGGTATGGCTAAAGCCCGGGTGCCCGCTCTCTATGGGTGACCAATCCATATTTGCCCCAGCATATTTAGTGACCGCACATGCGCGATCGGCATTTTCCGGTTCTCGTGCTCATGCGCGATCAAGCGTTTTCCGGTCGCTCGTGCTCATGCGCGATCAAGCGTTTTCCGGTCGCTCGTGCTCATGCGTTTTCCGGTCGCTCGTGCTCATGCGCGATCAGCGTTTTCCGGTCGCTCGTGCTCATGCATTTTCCGGTCGCTCGTGCTCATGCGTTTTCCGGTCGCTCGTGCTCATGCATTTTCCGGTCGCTCGTGCTCATGCGTTTTCCGGTCGCTCGTGCTCATGCGCGATCAGCGTTTGCCGGGTGCACGTGCGTGGCCAACGCAATAGAAAATATTTACCCGGGGGCCCGCCCCTGTCTACCGAAGTCAGAGCCCCTTATTTACGAGGAGCGCTAAGCAATAAAGCAGCCCACTTGAATGACTAAGTTGTCCTTTTTTGACTTCGCACCAACAGATGTCGGGGTTAAAACCTAATTTAAAATGTCGTAAACCAGATATTGGAACATGCAGAAAGATCCGATACTCATGGAAAAATTCATTCAGATTTCCGAAAGTCTGTTTAAAGATAAACACAAGTGTCTGTGCTTTTCCACCCTGGCTGTTGCTGCATCCTGTGTCACACTTTTGTAATAGTGTTGGAAGGAGAAGTTCATAAGCAGAACGTAATTGTGTGAGTTTTTTCCATTGCAAAGTAGCTTTCATCCTTCAGCTGTGTTTACCCGGAGAACACTGCAGAGCTGCCGGTTCCCTCTGAAGCGCTGCTGTAGTTGTTACACCTGCTGAGGACACAAGCTGCGTATAAAAGAAAGCCTTTGCCGAGTTAAATTGCCATAATAGCTCACCGAAGTATCAACATGTGTCACTTAACAGGGTGTGAGTGTGCTATCGAATGCTAAAACGTGAGTTTTCCCTTTGTGTCTTAGTCACAAAATTGGGGCTTTAGAAGCCTAATTTCCATTAGAAGCAGCGATGCCACTTACTGTACATGCACACACAAGTGAATCATCAAGCTTGTCAAACCAGGGGAATAAACAGGGTGTCTTTAAGCCTTCTGTAATTGTTATTTAGTGGCAAATTCATCCAGCTCTGGCACAGGTTCGTGCCCCCGATCCGGTGTTGATTCTTATTCATGTCGGTGGGAGTTAAAGCTGCAGTTCAAGCTGCCGTGTTTTTTTTTTTTTTTTACTTCAATAGTTTCATGTGGGCAATCTCTACTTACCTAAAGAACTGCATAGCTGCCGGTCAATTCGTTCTCCGTCTATTGATCGGCAAAGTTTGGCGACATCTTTAAATATGGGGAATGTAAATGGTTGCTATAGCAACAAGCATGCTTTTAAAAATAGGATACAAGAAAATTGGTCTTTCAAAGTTTTTTTTTTTTTTCTTTTTAAACAGAAAATGCTAAAGGTATTTTTTCTTACTACAGAACTGATTTATTAAAAAAACACAGGTGCAGGATATTGCTTGAACTGCAGCTTTAAGACTGGATTCCTACAGTAAGTTTATATTTTAGAAACATAAATGTACCTTTTATATAAGTTGATTGCAGAGCAGTATAATCTCGTTGCAAAGTAGTTCATACAGTACAGTAGATCACTCTAAGTCGCTTATTGAATATCGTCGGGAGCTGCTTCTTCATATCAGGAAATCTCGATTCTCTTGACTGCTTAATTCACTTTACTTGAATGAAGCACAAAGCTTCTGTGACAAAGAGAAACTGCTTCACTTTTTAGCCCCATATTTAATATGCTCTTATTTTTAGAATGAAAGTGTGTGTGTGTGTGTGTGTGTGTGTGTGTGTGTGTGTGTGTGTGTGTGTGTGTGTGTGTGTGTGTGTGTGTGTGTGTGTGTGTGTGTGTGTGTGTGTGTGTGTTGATATTTATATGAGCTAATAATAAAATTGGCTTCTGGATCACCACATGTGATGAATAACAGGTCCTACATATTTCCAGTCGGATTTGCTTTCACATTCCTAGGGCTGTTTGCAGAAACGGGCTGAAGGCCTTTAGTAAAAAAATACATCGCACCAAACCTTGGGAAAGCTGGAAAAAATGACCTCTCCCATCCTAATGCTGCAGCGTTTCTGTTCGGCAACGGGTACTGCATCTGCTCAGGCATCCTAAGTATTTGTACACAACGTATCCGTAAAGGCTGGAAGTTCAAATGATCTCTTGATTTTTGTTTTGTAGCTTAAGGCCGCGGCGATGGTGAGAGCGACGGCGCACGCGCCGCAAACAAAAGGCTGCGCCTCTGAGGCGGGCCATAGAGCGCTCGATGAAGCGCGACTGCGCGGGCGATTGCCGAGCAGACACAATTATTTTTATTTTGTCGCGAACCAGCTCCGACACGGCCAAGCCCCCCCGTCGCGTCTCCCATTAGGCCACAAATCGTGTCTGCGGCAGGCGTTCGCTGCTTGGCCTTGGGTACCTTGCAAAGGATACTACGTAATAATATGTATTTGGCTGTGTATTGGTCTACAGCAGTAGTTCCCAAGCCTTCTAACTTAGTTATTTTTTATTACATTGTGCACCCCCTGCTAGAAAATGTGTTCACCGAACCCCCAAATACTAAATCTTCTTGCCTGCTCCAACTATTTCTAATAAAACGGTGTGACCGATCCCATGTAGTATAGTGTCCTGAGCTGGTAGGTGAAACGCATGGTTAATAAGGCCCCAAACTGCCCTTCAGTGTGTGCAGACCGCATCTGTTACTCGGCCTTACTTAAGTGCGCAGTCCCCACACTGGCTCAGGGACCCACAATACTGCCTGGGATCCACCTTTACATATTTTGGAGATGTCTCACAAACTCCCTGTTGGGCTAAGCTCTGGGTGGCGGCGCTGGCGCGCGCTACTGTGCATACCACCGCGCGCACTCCTGCAGCCCCAGCGATTTGTGTACTTGGCTGCAGGAGATTGGGGTGGCAAAAGCGTCACAATGCTGGTTCGCCCTCATCGGCTGAACCAATTCATGTGATGCTGACGTCACGCGAAGGCAGCCGGTAAAGACAAATTTGCGTCTTGCCAAACTGCAGCAGCAGCGTTGACGCACTACATCGCTGCCTGTATTATGTTAACCTTCAATGGAGAAGCATAGTTCTGAACGTGCGTACGTACCTAGCGACGTCCCCACCATGAGCGCGGCCTAAGGAATCATTGGTCTACAGAGAAGTGTGTTATATATTTTTATTATTATTTGAAGTTGCTGAATTAAATCTATTACAGTGAAGTTGCCCAGTTTAAGATGATGCAATGTTGAAACATGTATGGTATGGTATGGTATGGTATGGTATGGTATGTATGTATGTATGTATGTATGTGCAGTGGGGCACATACAAACCTACCCAATCCCTGGACACTTTATCTTGGGCCCATGTTTCTGCCACATGCTAGGACAACACTACCACAGGTGTGATGTTCCTCCCCAAGATAACAAAACACATCTGTGTATAACACCATTTCTCTGCGTTTCTATAGGATTTAATGACTCTGTTGGGCATAATATCACAGTAAATCCAAACCTATCACACCAGAGAGGGCAATAAAGTCTGTTCCATCTGTATATCTAACATGGCGCTGATGTGGAATATAGGTGTTGGTGTAGAATTCGTATAGACTTGCTCGCTTACGCACTTGACGTACGCCCAAGTGTTTCTTATTTGCCCTCAAGTTCTTTCTGTGCCTTTATTTGAAAGTACGCTATTTTGAAACACATGCCCCCTATTTAATATGCTATGAAGCGGTCTTTACCATATTTGGGAAGATTTAAACTTTGTTCATTTCAAATCTTCCCAAGCAAAAGGATGACTGACTTAAAATAAATATGCTGTGAAGCAAAGACCCTGATCTAACTGCATTTGTTCCTTCAGTTAGATTATAGGGGGCAATTCTAAGAATAAAATAAATAGTTGGGGTACTATACTGCACTTCTTGCATGTCCAAACCGGAGCAATCCAGGCTTTTTTTCTGCATCTGTTTGCATTCATCTCTGCAACTCCGTGCGGAATGCAAATATTGCACTGAAATAAGGAGAACTTGCCAAATCTCACTTTAGTATGACTTCTTCAATAAGCTCGGAGCTTGCAGATCACCGATAAAAGCATGGGCGGAAATCTCACCACCGGTGAATACACCCGAGATACCAGTTCCCCGGTATTTCAGATGAAAGGCTTGAATAAACTCCTTGGTAACCATACTGGTCAAGAAGGCATGCATTGAATTGTCTACTATGAAAACCTAGGTGGTGGTCCCTTTTAGCCCAACTATCTACCCATTGTATGCAACACAGCCTAGTAAAGTATAGAAGATAATTGGGAAGGCTTCATCCAGCAGTGGATCGACAAGGGCTGATGAATATCTATCGTGCAATCTAACTTTGCCTGAGTCAAATCGGGATGAAGGGACTTGCCCAAGGAGCTGGCATTGGGATTTCAACACACTTCAAATGCAGTTATTGTTTTTCAGAATTGGTGCCTTAATGATGTACCAGGCATATCATGGGCATTTGTTCTTTTGGGGGGAGGGGGGGAGAATCTAAGGGGCTGACCACTCCAATGGTCAGTGGTGCCCCCTCTACTTCCATTTCCAGCATTGGGGGTGGGCTACTTCCCCCCCCCCCCTCAAACCCGCCTCCCACCCCTGACAGAGAAGATCCAGTGACTGTGTGACAAGGAAGGTCCATCAGACGCCCACATTAGGCACATCTGCAGCAGCCCCAATACTCAGGCAAAGTCTTTGTTTTTATTTTCGCATATACTTTTTTTTTTTTTATTCATTGCATTGTTGTTTTTGTGTATGTATCACCCATGCCATTTTCCTATATAAAAGCATTTTTATTTATTGCTATCTTGCGCCTCTCTTTTTCTCTTTGAGCTTCCTACACACACTGTTGAAATTAAAAACCAGCAAATATTGGAAATAGATCAATCTCGTTTGTTGGCAATATGCTGGTTATCCAACTCGAGGTTCATTTTGTTATTTTTATGTTGCACGATCTGTGATCCTTGGTTTTCATTTTTAGGATGGATCACTCTGTCGATGTCTTATTGTATATTTCTAGGTTTTGGCCACTTGTATTTCCTATAAGTTAGTTGTGGCTAAATGCTTATTTCAGATCTTCAAGATTTTGAATGACAAATATAGCATTTTCTTCGTGCTTTTTTCCCCCCTCTGAGTTCAGTCATTTTAGTTGCTCTTCAGTCCTTGTATGTCTACAAAAGTATATTAAAGCCCATCATTCATTTTGCTATAACAATGTGGTCTCTTGATCTACCTGTTTTTTTAAGGTAGATTTTTAATATAGTATTTTAACTATACAACCGTTTAAATGACTTGTACCCTCCTTCACTCACAAAGCCTAATGTTGATCTTTCCCTTATTATATTATTGGTCTGTTTCAGACATTAGTCCTAGAAAGTGGCAGCAGATGAGAACCATTACGGAGGTAATTCTATATCCACCTAAAACAGCCGTTCAGGGCCAAAATGACCATTAGATCAGTGGTGCTTTTCAGCTGCAAACAGCTGTTTTTTGGTGGAAATCGGATCTGACCCTAAGGCTGCTCGGATGCCGTCCTGATGTGAGAATATAGCACAGCAATGATTTTACAGTAAAACATTTACTTTCTGTTTTCCAGCATTAATCATTATAAATTAGCAGGACATAGTCGGGACATAAACACTGAGAAGTCCACAGTCCTTTCCTGGTGTCCCGTGTAGCCCGGCATGCATCACCCATTTTTGTTTTTCTGTTTTGTATGTTTATTTCCCTGTCCAGAGCAAGAGGAGAGCGGCTTTAGCGACCTTCACCGATGCACATACGGAGGTATACAGAAGCAGCACGTGGCTTTTGTCGCTTTCTATAACTCTTGCAGCTAAGCCCTGCATGGAATGCTGCTGGTTAACAATGTCATTTGAGAAATAACCTCTACTGACCTGCTGCAGCAAAAGTCCTAATTTAAAAGATTTTTATTTGCACTGCTATTGTCGCTCGCCTAATTTTAACAGTTATTCTGTTTATTTCAGGGAAAGATATAAAAAAAAAAAAGTGTTACACAAACAAAATTTGGATTGACACATACTGTTTAAACTGCAGTCATAGGAGTTTGGGAATCGCCCATTTCCCCGTGTGACCGTTCTGTTGCACCTGCGTTAACGTGAAAGGATGTAACCCCCTTGTACTTGCAGGAAATCACAAAATCCGATCACTGTCACAGGAAAGGGATGCCCGCCCAGTCATCTGATCCTCTGGTGTCAAGAAATGGCTGCCATGTTTGGGCATCTAGCTTTCTTTTTACATATGTTGACCATGTAATATCTTCACTTGGCCTTTTTCTGTCCCGGTTCAGATACCTGAATAAGAACCTTGTGACTTAGACCGTGCTTACTACACCTATTTTAAAAAAAAAAAAATTATTCCAATTTTTGTTTTCACAACATGAGCAAATTGAAATGAACTGCACATTGACCTACCTAGCTCGCTGCATCCACCCGTTTCTCAACTCACTCTAAAATATTAGACCGTAATTAAGATCTTTAGTCTGCTTTTACACCATATTGTGTTCCTTTTTGGGCTATTGTCTAGTAGTTTAATTATTTAAACATCCTTCCTATAAAACTCTGCAGGGAAGATATTCTATTTATTTACTAGTTTAGTACATTCATAGTGTGTGTGTGTGTGTGTGTGTGTGTGTGTGTGTGTGTGTGTCTCCACATTTTGTACCTAGTGCACTTTGATAACTTCAGGCCCTAGAACCAACGGATATCAGTGCTGAGCCTGGTATATTGCTGACTTTGACCATAGAAAGCTCGCATTTGGCGGCAAATAAAAAGCACCCGATTTTGAATTTTTAGGCTTTTTAAAATGGCGTTACCCTAAATTAACATCCCGTCAATAGTAATGCTTATCCACTAAAGAGCATAACCCAACGTTAACCCAATTTTAAATAGCATAACATTCAGTTTTTCAGCCGTTACTGCTAATGAGGTGCAAAGGGGTTATCTTCCTCCCCCCACCCCCTAACCCCCTAACATGGCATATCCAGTAACAGCTGTCAAGGTTAATCTTATGTTATTTAGGTCATACCTGGAGGTGGCGTTACTTCCATCCAGACCATGAACTGTCGGTGGCATTTACCATTCCAAATACTCCTTGATACAATACGTGGAGAGAGACCTGTGAACAAAATTAAACACACCTGGAAAAATGCAAATTTTAATCATTTGAATATACTTTGCATATCCGAAGTGGAATACTTCCCAGGTATCTCGGGTTTGTTTCTCCGAATCACCCAAAAAGAGAAGAGAATATATAGTATACACCTGTATACAACTGTTGCAACGGGGGAGGGTGTCTTGGCTCCTTCAATCAGTCTACGTAGAGTGTGTTAAAATATAAATCGCAAAAACGCCAGTGGCAGATGATATCACAGTCTTCTTTGCTTTGTGGTGTGTAAGGTGATCTCGAAATGAGAGAAAACAGGCATATGGTACAGACCAGCTGTGTTCTTTATCTTCAAAATAAAGCAGCAACGTATAAAAGGCAAAGCCCATGGACTCGCATTTTGTTCATAGGGTATATTCACAAAAGACTTGTTGGACGCTTAGCAGTCACACGCCTTGGAGTAGGATTACAGCCATCTCCCGTCCCCCTATGGTGCTCGCGAGTACCTCCGGGCGACTCTTCTCCAGCCCTTTCTCCATGCTGGAGAAGACATCCACTCCATTTTAAATTGGTCTCCAGTATTGGGGAAGTAGCTTCACAGTGAATTGGGGCCACTGATTCACATGGACCTTTATGACTATTTAGGGCAGATAACTACTTCATTTTGATACATTACTGCAAGGATATAGGTCTGATAAAGTCCTGTGATAGAGAAAGTAATACACCATTGAACTTTTACAAACTGGCCACAATAAAAGAATACTTGGTACAGATTGGGTGTTGATTTTGACAAGGGTTCCTCCTTTTTCATTAAAAACTATATCCCCCCTCATCAACGTCTTTAATAGTTGAATATGACCACTTGTTTCATATTTGTGATGGTAACTTCGTTGCATTGTGTTGAAATGTTAGATATTAAATAGAGGCGCAGTCCCACCTTGTCCATCCAAATGGAAATGTCTTTATACATCGGCGTGATGCACTTTATTGG
This sequence comes from Ascaphus truei, assembly GCF_040206685.1. Classification (NCBI taxonomy): domain Eukaryota; kingdom Metazoa; phylum Chordata; class Amphibia; order Anura; family Ascaphidae; genus Ascaphus; species Ascaphus truei. The sequence continues at coordinate 27,958,527 of NC_134486.1, forward strand.
GGAATCCTCAGGTATATTCTTCAACCTTAATCGATATCATCAATCCTTTTTTGCATATTAGATTTTTGGTTTCCTTATGTTATTCATTCAAACATTGTGTACTTATAAATAAAGATTATTATTTTTTTCCACTTAAAAATAGAATGATTGGCAGAGGAAATCCTTGTATGCACATTGTACACAAACCTTGATCTGTCCTCAAGGAAACGAACTCCCCAGGGAAACCTGAATACTCAGGAGGTGAACAGAAGGAAGTCTCCATTTGTCATGTCAGGACCAGATTAGGATGAATTGTTGTGTATTTTTTTTATGATAACAATGTTATGGAATTGTGCTGTAGTCTCATTACATTATCTCCTTAGCCTTGACTTTAAGGCACTGAGCTTTTGAAACCTTACATCTTCGTGTTCTCCTTGGCGTTCATACACCAGTTGTGAGGTTTCAAAAGCTCTCAACACTCATTTTTCATGTACCTAGAACTCTTGTTTTATGCATTAAAAGTAACCAATGTGTGTGAGTCTGTGTTTCTGGGGCCAGTGTGGCTTTTAGTACTTGCTTAAAAGCACCAATCGTATTAATGCAGCCTGAAGAATATTTAATATTTTTATAGATCTATATCTTGTATTTGCCTGATTTATAGGGTGACTCTGACTACCCCAACCTCATTTCAGTAGTAGCTGGAAAGAAAAAAGTTTACACACACAGGGTCACCCTATGTCCGTATTTTCCCAGACATGTCCGGCTTATTGATTGAATTTCGCTGGCCGGGAAGAATTTTTAAAGAGCTAAAAATTTTGGAACGCCGACCATGCATGCACGAATGACCGACAGCGCATGCGCGAGTGATGAGTGGTCTGCGGTTGCTCAAATGAAAACCGTCCGCACATGCTCATCGCTCACATGTGTGGTCAGTGTTCTATATGTGTGTATGTGTATGGTAACCTTATATACACTCTGTGTGTCTCTCTTAATTTGAGCTTCCTGCCACAAGCAACATGGCTGCTTCAGGCCCCCAAGGTGGAGCTTCCTCCGTTTTACCCGCCTATCTCATACATCTGACTGCTGATTGGCAAAATCCATTCACATGGAGCCCATTTAAGATTTTCCAGGCAAAAGGTCACACGTGTGCTCATTTGCATGTCATTTCCCAGAATACCTTGCTGCAGTGGGAGCACTGTATGCTAGGTCAGCGGTGCGCAAACCTAGGGGCGTGCCCCCTAGGGGGGGCGGGAGAATTTGCTGTGGGGGGCACAGACTGTTACAGAGGCCCCGCGCTCTTCCCCCAGGCATTTAATGCCGGGGGAGGCGTGAGGCCTCTGTAACCTCACTTACCTACTGGCAGCCAGGTCTTCGGCAGCGCGGCGTCAATGGCGTCGCAGGGTCATGTGATGTCATGCGTCGCCATGGCAACGAGCATCAAATGACGCGGTGGGGTCATGTGACCCGCAAAAGCCATTTAAAGCCGTGCCTTCTTGGGAGGGGGGGCGCAAACGCTGCGGCTCCCAGGAAGGGGCCCGCAGCTGAAAAAGTTTGCGCAGCGCTGTGATAAGGGTGAAAGGCAGGGTTGCAGACCTGTCCAAGACATGTGAATGTGCTCACAAGTGATATTCTTTATTGGCTATATGCTAACGGCGCCTGTTTTTTGGTGCCTTTTTCACCCACCATAACTAAGTTAAAATGTACAGTATGTGGTAAACCTACCCAGCTTAGAAATATTGCAAAGCAAGTATAAACCAACCTCTCACCTTGATACCCATCAAGGTTGAAATGTGTCTGTGAGTGGTTAGACTTGCTTTGCTAGTCCCATGCTGTGCTTAAAAGCTGTGTGAACGGTGATGCATTTGCTTAAATGGGCTCCATGTGGATGGATTTTCCAGGCAAAAGGTGACACGTGTGCTCATTTGCATGTCATTTCCCAGAATCCCTTGCTGCAGTGGGAACACTGTATGCTAGGTGATAATGGTTGAAAGGTAGGGGTGCCGACCTGTCCAAGACATGTGAATGTGCTCACAAGTGACATTCTTTATTGGCCATACATACATAGCCATGTATTAACCCTGGTTGCATATATGTCACGTGCTCACAAGTGTGCTGTTAGTCACAGATGGTATATTGGGATGGATTGAGGGGAGATATTATTTTTGAGGGTCCATGCATGAAGAAAAGTGACTCGGCTAGAGAGCTGTGTATTAACCCTGGTCCTATATACAGGTCACTTGCTCACAGGTGTGCCGTACGGGACACTGGCTATTGCCTGCAGAGATATAAAAAAAAATGAATGCGGTTGAAATCAAACAAAAGTCAGACATCACAAGGGTGAGGAAATTAAAATGTCAGTGGGCTGGACATAGCGCAAGAAGAAATGACCATCCTGTATTTGGACACTGTCCAGTAAAAAAAATTAGAGGTACGGTAATACTGGACATGTATGTGGACATAGTGACCTGCCCGGCTTGGGTGGAGGCGGCGGTGGGATTTCCCCAAGCAGGGGGAGAGCAGGGCTATTGCTAGGGGGCTGGGCAGCTTCTTCCATCCTGTTTGGCTGCTGCTGGGTAATGCAGCAATCAGGAGGAGGTGTCAGAACCTGGGGGTGGGGCCAGGGAGAGGATGAAACCGCATGGAGCGGAGAGGTGTGTGTGTGTGTGTGTGTGTGTGTGTGTGTGTGTCATGTCGCACCTTTCACCATTGTCTGGTATTTGTGGAGAAGCCACATGGCAACCCTAAAGAGTGGGGGGAAATTGCAGCAAGTGTTATCTAATACTACACACCTGATATATATATTTTTTAAAACACAGGATTTTGAATGAAATGCTGATTTTAACCATTTGAATATGAAAGGACCTGCAACACCCTTTGAATATTATTCCTTGAAACGCTGTAAATTCCATTAAGCTCCAACACAAAGGCATTTTAACATGATCCTTGGGTCAAGTCATCTCAGCACTTGTTTTGTGTGCTAAGTAGATCCTAATATATGTTTATTGAAAATATATAGATAGATAGATAGATAGATAGATCTATCTATCTATCTATCTATCTATCTATCTATCTATCTATCTATCTATCTATCTATCATACATGGGAGGGAGATGGGGTTGAGTCCAGTGCCAGGGTAATGCATTGCATATACTGTACATTCATACATTCAAAGAAGAGTACGCACTTAATGAGTGATCACAAGAGAACCATGATGTTACCCATCACTGTCTTACCCGGAGGGAAGATCTCCCTGCCGCCCAGGTCAGCTCGTGTGTGCTCTCCTTGCTTCCCACGTATCTTGGAAGTTGGTATGTTTTGTCGTCAAGAAGACTTGTGAGTTTTTCTATGAGCATTATAGTATTCATTTTATTTTGGACTTTATTGATATCTGGCGGTTTTTCTTGCTTCCAGTGGTTGGCTATGGCCGCCTTGCCAGCTGAAAGTATCCGAAAGGGCATCCGTATTTCCATCTATTTGCACAATGGGTTTGTTAATCAGGAATGTGCCCATATCCCAGGAGGAGACAATGCCCATAACCTGGGTTATCAGTCTCTTAATTTTCCTCCAGTATGGTGAAATTTTAGGACAGGACCACCAGATGTATTGGTGTGTTAAATGTACCAATACAGTATGCCCACAATTTCTCCAGCAGAGTGGGGATGAGTTGGGACAAATAAACGTGTAGACGTAATGGATAATGTTTTTTTTTCCTCTTTGATTCAGTGCCCTTATTCTCCATGTTGGGTTGAGTCAACTAGACAGATGCACATGGAATCTGAGCTATTCCTGTACCCATGGTCTTTAGAGAGGAATCATTGTCTAGTGACATTGTACCATGTAAATAAAAAGGCGGTACTGCTGCGTAAACATTTTGGGATCGGGACAAATAAAGGTTTTCTTAATCCTACTCTGTCCTGCAATAAATCCAGGCTTTTTGTTTTGGGGTTTTTTTTATAGCAGGATTGTGTTCTCTGGCTTAAGGCTCAGGCATTGACCGTTTTATACAGTTGGACTAAAGAGAACCAGATATAAAATGCTAACAAAATAGGTGCACTTGCCACAACTGAGAAGTGGGTAACACCAGCATTTATATTGCATTCTACTTGGCAGATACAATGGCTCCTTTCAAATTCTAGATGCATGTGTATTAACTTATTTTTGTGTATGTTGGGATCTTTTTATTACCCATTTCCCTATGTACTGAGGCAAATGCTTTATTTAATAATCTCTTTCGGGGAAATCCAGAGCTTTTTTGTTGAAACTAAAATCTAATCTAGCCAGATTCCCCTAATAGATGGACGGACCTCAGGAATCAAGTATTCAAGCACAGACTCGAGATACTGTAGATGATTCCTAGGGGATTTATGTGCATGAGGAAATGACCAATTGTGAATTGTTTGTATGTTGGCTGTAGTAGTTAGCACTGTCCGCTCGATTGGTATCTTGTAGAAATCTCTTGTGTGTAATCACAGCCACTAATGTTCTAAGCGCTGACACACATAAACATGAGGAAAAACACTACTGTTTCCTGTATGGGCAGCAATAAACAGATGTTACCTGGAAACTATATTCTGGACACACACACACACGACTGAATGTGTTGTACAGTACTGTAGGTCCTTTTGACAATGAAGAGCCTTTCATTTATTGTGTAGATTACTGTACCGTGGGAGATACTGGCCAACGGGGGGAAACTCCTATTAAGAGGAATATGTCTTGTATTCAAGTATTGCCAAGGGACCTATGGGATGGATCCTCCAGAAGTGCGCTAAATGAGGTAACGGATGTGATTTTTCCATCATTTCACAGAGATCCCCAAAGTGAATCATATGCATGAGGTATGTTGGCAAATCCGCCATCGTTGCGTTTTCCAATACCCTGCGCATGCGCATTGGTGAGACTGTAAGGCGTGTTATTAAAGCAGCGCTATTAAGAGATTTTCCTGTGCTGCCAAAAGCGCATCCAAATTATAATATTAGAAATGTATCATTTTAACAGTAACCTTTGTCACTTGATTTATCTACTATATATTTCTGAAATGACTGTATGTTTGTCTGCATGGCCTGTGTCCCTAGGGGAAATCTGATTGGTCCCTTGGGCCGCCCGCCCCCGCACGCCTCATTGGCCTGAGGCGGAGTGACGACACACACACAGACACACACAGACACATCCCCCCCCCCCTCCCCGGTGCTCCACTCCCCCCCTCCCCGGTGCTCCACTCCCCCCCTCCCCGGTGCTCCACTCCCCACCTCCCCTCCTCCCCGGTGCTCCACTCCCCACCTCCCCGGTGCTCCACTCCCCACCTCCCCGGTGCTCCACTCCCCACCTCCCCGGTGCTCCACTCCCCACTCACCTCCCTCCCGCTCCACTCACCTCCGCTCCCGCTCCACTCCCCTCCCGCTCCACTCACCTCCGCTCCACTCACCTCCGCTCCACTCCCCCCCGCTCCCGCTCCACTCACCTCCGCTCCACTCACCTCCGCTCCCGCTCCACTCACCTCCGCTCCACTCACCTCCGCTCCACTCACCTCCGCTCCACTCACCTCCGCTCCACTCACCTCCGCTCCCGCTCCACTCCCCCCCGCTCCCGCTCCACTCACCTCCGCTCCACTCACCTCCGCTCCACTCCCCACCGCTCCCGCTCCACTCCCCCCCGCTCCCGCTCCACTCCCCCTCCCCCCCGGCGCGGGGACAGGCAGTGGGCGGGCAGCCTGCTGCTGCCACGCGGCACCTAAGATGGCGGCGCACAGAAGGACCCCCCCTCCTCCCTCGCGGAGTAACTAAGATGGCGGCGGCCGGCAGGTGAGATGACGTGTGTGTGTGTGTGTCTCACTGTGTCTGTGTGTGGGACACTGTGTGTGTGTCTCTCACTGTGTCTGTGTGTCTCACTGTGTGTGTGTGTCACACTGTGTGTGTGTGTGTGGGGGGGGGACACTGTGTGTGTGTGTGGGACACTGTGTGTGTGTGGGACACTGTGTGACACTGTGTGTGACACTGTGTGTGACACTGTGTGTGACACTGTGTGTGTGTGTGTGTGTGAGAGACACTGTGTGTGTGTCTGTAGGGTGGGAACCGGAGCTACACATGGGGGGGGGGGATACAGGGGGAGTGGAGAGGAGGGACCCGTAAATTTAAAGCAAACCAACCAACCTCCTGTCCACTGTCCCCCCCCCCCCCCCTCCTGTCCACTCTCACTCCCCCTCCTGTCCCCTCTCACCCCCCTCCTGTCCACTCTCACCCCCCACCCTCCTGTCCACTGTCGTCCGTCCCCTCCTGTCCACTGTCGTCCGTCCCCTCCTGTCCACTGTCGTCCGTCCCCTCCTGTCCACTGTCGTCCGTCCCCTCCTGTCCACTGTCGTCCGTCCCCTCCTGTCCACTGTCACCCCCCCCTCCTGTCCACACTCACCCCCCCCTCCTGTCCACTGTCACCCCCACCTCCTGTCCACTGTCACCCCCACTCCTGTCCACTGTCACCCCCACTCCTGTCCACTGTCACCCCCCCTCCTGTCCACTGTCACCCCCCCCCTCCTGTCCACTGTCACCCCCCCCTCCTGTCCACTGTCACCCCCCCCTCCTGTCCACTGTCACCCCCCTCCTGTCCACTGTCCCCCCCCCTGTCCACTGTCCCCCCCCCCCTGTCCACTGTCCCCCCCTCCTGTCCACTGCCCCCCCCTCCACTCTCCCCCCCCTCCACTTTTCCCCCCCCGTCCACTCTTCCCCCCTCCCCCCCGTCCACTCTTCCCCCCCCGTCCACTCTTCCCCCCCCGTCCACTCTTCCCCCCCCCCTGTCCACTCTCCCCCCCTCCTGTCCACCGTCACCCCCCCTCCTGTCCACCGTCACCCCCCCTCCTGTCCACCGTCACCCCCCTCCTGTCCACCGTCACCCCCCCTCCTGTCCACCGTCACCCCCCCCTCCTGTCCACCGTCACCCCCCCTCCTGTCCACCGTCACCCCCCCTCCTGTCCACCGTCACCCCCCCTCCTGTCCACCGTCACCCCCCCCTCCTGTCCACCGTCACCCCCCCTCCTGTCCACCGTCACCCCCCCTCCTGTCCACCGTCACCCCCCCTCCTGTCCACCGTCACCCCCCCTCCTGTCCACCGTCACCCCCCCCTCCTGTCCACCGTCACCCCCCCTCCTGTCCACCGTCACCCCCCCTCCTGTCCACCGTCACCCCCCCTCCTGTCCACCGTCACCCCCCCTCCTGTCCACCGTCACCCCCCCCTCCTGTCCACCGTCACCCCCCCTCCTGTCCACCGTCACCCCCCCTCCTGTCCACCGTCACCCCCCCCTCCTGTCCACCGTCACCCCCCCCTCCTGTCCACCGTCACCCCCCCTCCTGTCCACCGTCACCCCCCCCTCCTGTCCACCGTCACCCCCCCTCCTGTCCACCGTCACCCCCCCTCCTGTCCACCGTCACCCCCCCTCCTGTCCACCGTCACCCCCCCTCCTGTCCACCGTCACCCCCCCTCCTGTCCACCGTCACCCCCCCTCCTGTCCACCGTCACCCCCCCTCCTGTCCACCGTCACCCCCCCCTCCTGTCCACCGTCACCCCCCCTCCTGTCCACCGTCACCCCCCCTCCTGTCCACCGTCACCCCCCCTCCTGTCCACCGTCACCCCCCCTCCTGTCCACCGTCACCCCCCCCTCCTGTCCACCGTCACCCCCCCTCCTGTCCACCGTCACCCCCCCTCCTGTCCACCGTCACCCCCCCTCCTGTCCCCTGTCACCCCCCCTCCTGTCCCCTGTCACCCCCCCTCCTGTCCCCTGTCACCCCCCCTCCTGTCCCCTGTCACCCCCCCTCCTGTCCACTGTCACCCCCCCTCCTGTCCACTGTCACCCCCCCTCCTGTCCACTGTCACCCCCCCTCCTGTCCACTGTCACCCCCCCTCCTGTCCACTGTCACCCCCCCTCCTGTCCACTGTCACCCCCACCTCCTGTCCACTGTCACCCCCACCTCCTGTCCACTGTCATCCCCCCCTGTCCACTGTCATCCCCCCCTCCCCACTGTCCCCCCCTCCTGTCCACTGTCATCCCCCCTCCCCACTGTCCCCCCCTCCTGTCCACTGTCCCCCCTCCCCACTGTCCCCCCTGTCCACTGTCCCCCCTCCTGTCCACTGTCCCCTCCTGTCCACTGTCCCCCCCTCCTGTCCACTGTCCCCCCCTCCTGTCCACTGTCCCCCCCCTCCTGTCCACTGTCCCCCCCTCCTGTCCACTGTCCCCCGTCCCCTCCTGTCCACTGTCGTCCGTCCCCTCCTGTCCACTGTCGTCCGTCCCCTCCTGTCCACTGTCGTCCGTCCCCTCCTGTCCACTGTCGTCCGTCCCCTCCTGTCCACTGTCGTCCGTCCCCCCCTGTCCACTGTCATCCCCCCCTCCCCACTGTCCCCCCCTCCTGTCCACTGTCATCCCCCCTCCCCACTGTCCCCCCCTCCTGTCCACTGTCCCCCCTCCCCACTGTCCCCCCCTCCTGTCCACTGTCCCCCCTCCCCACTGCCCCCCCTGTCCACTGTCCCCCCTCCTGTCCACTGTCCCCTCCTGTCCACTGTCCCCCCCTCCTGTCCACTGTCCCCCCCTCCTGTCCACTGTCCCCCCCCTCCTGTCCACTGTCCCCCCCTCCTGTCCACTGTCCCCCGTCCCCTCCTGTCCACTGTCCCCCGTCCCCTCCTGTCCACTGTCGTCCGTCCCCTCCTGTCCACTGTCGTCCGTCCCCTCCTGTCCACTGTCGTCCGTCCCCTCCTGTCCACTGTCGTCCGTCCCCTCCTGTCCACTGTCGTCCGTCCCCTCCTGTCCACTGTCGTCCATCCCCTCCTGTCCACTGTCGTCCGTCCCTCTCCCGCCTGAAACACACCTTGGCGCGCCCTTAACATGCCGGCGGGGGAGCAGAGCAGTGGCGGCCGCAGCGGGGCTGACTGTCCTCACTCCCTCCCCCTCCCCGTACCTCTCTGTCGCCTCCCCAAAGGTTCCTCTCCGCGTGAGGTGGGGGGGATGCCTAACCGCTATCTTCATGCCGCCTGAGGTGTGGGGGATGCCGGGACGCTAACTATTTGCATGCCGCTGCCACGTGAGGTATGGGGGGTGCGGGGGGGATGCCGGCCTGCCCTCTAGCTTCATGCCTCACCCAGTCACTAACTCACCCAGTCACTAACTCACTCACCCACCCAGTCACTAACTCACCCACCCAGTCACTAACTCACTCACCCACCCAGTCACTAACTCACCCACCCAGTCACTAACTCACCCACCCACACAGTCACCAAATCACCCACTCACTAACTCACCCAACCAGTCACTCACTCACCCAGTCACTAGATCAGACCCCGCTCACAAACTCACCCAGTCACTAACTCACCCACCCACAGAGAGAGGGCAATGGGGAGCAGAGATAGGGGGAGCGGGACCATTCAATCCCGGGCAACGCCGGGTATATCAGCTAGTATGGTATATAATGCAGTGACCTGTATAAAGTACGCGTGTAAAACAATGTATATCCATCTGTTCTATTGCTCCTCAGACGTATATATTTTTAGTTTGCGCTTCCTATAGCGGTTTGTAGAGCTTCTCTCTTTGTACTTGTACCCATACGTGCCTCAGCAATATTAACTAATATCCTGCGTTTATGTTGCACATTAATAAAAAGGAAATATAAATGTATCTTGTGGTATGGATATACACTCTTGTACACCCATACTTTATACAGTCATCATTATTAATACATGATATACCATATTGGTTCACAAACCATAATATGGTTTGATGTTTCAGACATTTATATGATCCATAATCTATATATCTTTGTATGACACATGTAACTTTTGTTGTAATAACTCGCACATAATCGGGGCCTGGATGTGCGTATGGGCAGCTTCTGGAAGGTGCTAAATAGCGCATGGGAACAACGCTACGATAACATGAACGGGGGTTTGAGGATCTCAGTGGTTGGGTAAACTACCGATTTTTAAACCAGGGGTGCGCAAAGTTCTTGACTGCCCCCCCCATCCCCCTCTCCAAGGACTCTGCGTCAAATGACGCCGCGGGTCATGTGATGTCACATGACCCTGCCGTTTAATTTGACGTGTTGCCACGGCACATGACCCCGCCGCGTGATGTGGCGCTGCGTTGCCATGGCGACGTGTCGCCGAAGACCCTGTAGAGAGCAGGTAAGGGAGTTGCAGAGGCCTCACGGCTCCCACCGGCATTTAATTTAAATGCCGTGGGGAAGAGTGTGGGGGTCTCTGTAACCGCCGCACCCCCCAGTTTCGCCACCGCTGGATTAAACCGTATGATTTGCATATGAGCAAGCCTAAAGTTTAAATTTGAAGGATCCGTTATTATTAAGTAAAATGGCAGGACTTGTTGCGCTGAGCACCTTTCTGGGGATATGCGTTGTGGAAATGTTAAATTGAGATAACGGAACGTAAAAAAATTTAGCGCCCTGACACTCTACCCCTATAACTGCACTTGGCTGTTGACGGACGGTAGTATGGGTTGTACTGCACTTTGGGAATCTAATCTTCCACTTAATGTATTTGTTATTTTAGCATATAAATAGGCTCTATTTTAAAGCCGCAATCGCCTCTGACTGTTACTACTTTATTTCCTTAACCACTGTTCCAGATCTCCCCGCTCCCCCCCCTGTTGTGCTGGTAATAATAAAAGAAAAATCTGTGTCTCTCTCCCTCTCTCTCCCCCTGTCTCCCTCTCTCTCCCCCTGTCTCCCTCTCTCTACCTGCCTCTCACCTACATGCTCCTCTCCCCACCAGCTTCTCCCCATGTGCCTCTCTCCACATGTTCCCCACCTCAACTGCTTACCCCACACATGTGCTTCTTTCGACTAGCTCCTCCCCACATGATTTCCCCCCTCCCCTCTACCAGATTGCAGCGGCGGGAGCCAGGAGCGGGGGAGCAGCAGGAGCGGGCTCGGAGGGGAGGGAGCGCGTGCGTCCCACATATGCAGGAGCGGGCTTGGAGGGGAGGGGGCGCGCGCATCCCACATGTGCAGGAGCGGGCTCGGGTGGGGGGGGGGGGAGAGAGGGGAGCGCGTCACACCGCTGGAGCGCGCTCCTTCCCTGCCAGGAAGGGGAGGGGGCCTTCAAAACGGGACAAAAGTGCCATTTTTATTAAAAAGACGGGACGGTTGGAAAATAGGGGAAAAACGGGACTGTCCCGTTCAAAACGGGACGTATGGTCAGCCTGGGTATATGGTATGCAGCCTAGATTGCTGATTTTAAGATCTATTCCTATTTCTCAAGGGGTGTTTTTTTATGTTAAAATAACAAATTCAGCAGATTTATTTTCCTGGAAGGATGGGGACCCCAGATGGCTGCTGGCTTACTAATGGCCTGTCCCAGTTGAGGACGGCACGCTTGCAGGGTTTCCGATGTCCTAGCACGCCTCTGAGATAAACTTGCCTTCTACACTTTGTTGAAAATTATTATTTTTTTTTTTTTTTAATATTTCAATCCTGGTTTCTCTTTCCCTTCTCTCCTACATATTCAGATCCTTCAGGTTTCCGATATATAGATTTTTTTATTTTTTTTGGTAATGTAATCCAGGGGTACTCAAGACCCCTCTCAGCCCCCCCCCCCCCCCAACAGGTAAGGTTTTCAGGATATCCCTGCTTCAGCACAGGTGGCTGTCTGTTGCGGGGGTCTTGAGGATTGGAGTTGAGCACTTTGGAGCAATGTCCCTGAGTTTCAATTGTGCAGCCTCATCCGTTTGTAATTTGGAAATGAACAACTCCAGTTAGAGGAGGTAAGCAGAGTTTATTATAATGGATTATATTTTGTGTTTTGCATCTATCCATTTCCCCCCCCTGAGTTTGGGGTGCTGAAACGACCCTACTTTACAAGCTGTGTCCAACATTATGATTCACGTTTCCTACATTTAACAAAGGCACAGGTAGCATGGAAACCAAATAATGCGTGTAAAAGCTCGGTGTATAAACTTGATGGGCAGCAGGTTCCCTGGCGCCTCCGGCAGGAAATCTCAACCTTTTTACATGAATTCCAAAGGAAGTTACAAATAAAACTTTGCATATACTTTTTTTTAATTGGATGACAGATTGAAACGTACAAGGTTCCTGGTTAAAATCTTGCGCTGGTCTTGTAGGAAATGCTGTCACCCAGGACATCTGTTTATTACGGGGTCGTGTCTGCTGGAATTGCTGCTGTCCGTGAGCCGCTAAGCCCGGGGCGTGGTTACACTGCATGTGGGGATAGTTCACATGATGGGCGCCCGGAGAACTGCTTTGTAACGGAGCACATCTACCGTATACCACACGGCAGGGGTACTCTACTCCTATCCGTATACCACACGGCAGGGGTACTCTACTACTATCCGTATACCACACGGCAGGGGTGCTCTACTCCTATCCGTATACCACACGGCAGGGGTACTCTACCCCTATCCGTATACCACACGGCAGGGCTTCTATCCGTATACCACACGGCAGGGGTGCTCTGCTCCTATCCGTATACCACACGGCAGGGGTGCTCTACTCCTATCCGTATACCACACGGCAGGGGTACTCTACTCCTATCCGTATACCACACGGCAGGGGTGCTCTACTCCTATCCGTATACCACACGGCAGGGGTGCTCTACCCCTATCCGTATACCACACGGCAGGGGTACTCTACCCCTATCCGTATACCACACGGCAGGGCTCCTATCCGTATACCACACGGAAGGGGTGCTCTGCTCCTATCCGTATACCACACGGCAGGGGTGCTCTGCTCCTATCCGTATACCACACGGCAGGGGTGCTCTACTCCTATCCGTATACCACACGGCAGGGCTCCTATCCGTATACCACATGGCAGGGGTGCTCTACTCCTATCCGTATACCACACGGCAGGGGTGCTCTACCCCTATCCGTATACCACACGGCAGGGGTGCTCTACCCCTATCCGTATACCACACGGCAGGGGAGCTCTACCCCTATCCGTATACCACACGGCAGGGGTGCTCTACTCCTATCCGTATACCGCACGGCAGGGGTGCTCTACCCCTATCCGTATACCGCACGGCAGGGGTGCTCTACTCCTATCCGTATACCGCACGGCAGGGGTGCTCTACTCCTATCCGTATACCACACGGCAAGGGTGCTCTACCCCTATCCGTATACCACACGGCAGGGCTTCTATCCGTATACCACACGGCAGGGGTGCTCTACTCCTATCCGTATACCACACGGCAGGGGAGCTCTGCTCCTATCCGTATACCACACGGCAGGGCTTCTATCCGTATACCACACGGCAGGGGTGCTCTACTCCTATCCGTATACCACACGGCAAGGGTGCTCTACCCCTATCCGTATACCACACGGCAGGGCTTCTATCCGTATACCACACGGCAGGGGTGCTCTACTCCTATCCGTATACCACACGGCAGGGGAGCTCTGCTCCTATCCGTATACCACACGGCAGGGCTTCTATCCGTATACCACACGGCAAGGGTGCTCTACCCCTATCCGTATACCACACGGCAGGGCTTCTATCCGTATACCACACGGCAGGGGTGCTCTACTCCTATCCGTATACCACACGGCAGGGGTGCTCTACTCCTATCCGTATACCACACGGCAGGGGTGCTCTACTCCTATCCGTATACCACACGGCAGGGGTGCTCTACCCCTATCCGTATACCACACGGCAGGGGTGCTCTACTCCTATCCGTATACCACACGGCAGGGCTCCTATCCGTATACCACACGGCAGGGGTGCTCTACCCCTATCCGTATACCACACGGCAGGGGTGCTCTACTCCTATCCGTATACCACACGGCAGGGGTGCTCTACTCCTATCCGTATACCACACGGCAGGGGTGCTCTACTCCTATCCGTATACCACATGGCAGGGGTGCTCTGCTCCTATCCGTATACCACACGGCAGGGGAGCTCTACTCCTATCCGTATACCACACGGCAGGGCTCCTATCCGTATACCACACGGCAGGGGTGCTCTACCCCTATCCCCAAGCCCCACTTCCCTCCCCCCCCAACAGGTCAGGTTTTCAGAATATCCTCAGTTGACTGAGCATATGATTGAACTACCTGTGCTGAAGCTGGGATATCCTGAAAACCTGATCTGTGGGTGAGAGGGGGGAGGTTGTTTTTAAAGTGTTTATAGAACAATGTTGTCTATTATTATTATTATTATTATTTACAAAAATAATAACCTGGTGTTGAATCTATTTTGAAATGTGTGCATTAGTGCTCACGGCCAAGAATAATTTTCCCCCTGATCCCAGCCAAGTGGCGGATTTAAACATCCACCGCCCATAGACACTTACCTTGGTGCCGCCCCGGGCTTCCTCCAGCATCGCGGTGACGTCACATGGCGGCAAATTCCATGGCAACGCCATTTGATGCCGCGACGAGGGCAGCATTGCAGGAGACGGTGAGACGTTTACAGGGGCCCCGGCAGTCGGTGGAGAAGAGAGCAGGCCCTCTGTATATGTGGGGGGAGGGGGGAAGAAAGGAACATTTGCCACCTTAGGCCCGGGAATGGGAAATCCGGCACGGTTAACACACTCACCTTGTTGGTGCTTTCCCCTCCCCCCCCCCTAGAAAGAAGCACTAATATAGATATATTTGTCAGTCCGTTATTTCCTAACTTTGTGTCTCACCCCTAGCGCCAGCAGTTCTGTGCAAATTCATATTTTAGAGCGTGTTATATTGATTTGTAATATTTTTCTCTATTAACCTTTTTATAGCTCGACTCTCCCATTGAGTTTAGCTCAGGGCCACAGACAGATTTCCTGGGGCCCAGATCTTGAGCCCCTCCCATTACACCTCGCGAGCCCCCTCTATCCCCCCCCCCCCTTCCCATGTATTTCTCTCCCCTCCATCTCACTCCCTCTCACCTCTCACTCTCCCCCCTCCTCAATTACCCCACTCACTCAATCTCCCTCCCCCTGCCTCGCATGTATTTCTCTCCCCTTCATCTCACTCTTTACCTCACTCACTCGCTCTCTTACACCCCCATCTCCTCCCACTCTAACCCCCCCCTAAACTCTCACACAATCCCCCCCCACAAAATGCATACCAAAAAAAACACCCCCCCAAATACAAAAAACATCCCACCCCTCCAAATACATACAAAAAATAACCCCTCCCCCAATACATTTTTTTTTTTAAACCTTCCCCCCCCCCCCCACTCCGCAAATACATAATAAATAAGAACCTGCAATATCTTTATCAAAGCAAAAAATAAAAAAAATACCTTTGTATCCTATGAGACATTTTTCTTCTGGTTCATTTATTTCTCCCTAGTTTTGAAGGCAGGGAGACTGATGGATCGCTTCCAAAGTCTCCCGGCTGCAGAACTGGTGTAAAACAAAATAATTGCCCCAGATTTTGCAGAGCACAGGATACAGCGGGATTATTTTGTTTGGTACACATGGTGTCTGTTTTTTTGCTTCAGTTTTGCAGCCTTGATGCTTTAATACACAGCTTACAGTATTTGTGTACAGTGCATGCACGGTTTGTACCAAGTAATCTCTCCCTTCGGGATTGCTAATGCAGTGTTACAATGCGCCCCGCCCAGTCCTGAGGGAGACGGTTTTATTGCGGAACATCCTATCGGCGATTTACACGCGTGTGTATTACAGTACTTGGTAATACGTTGGCACTTGGTTTGCTTTCCATGTAAAGCCGTCGCCAGATGCCACAGATGTTATAAAGCCATTTCCTCTTTCTAGATGCTTCTGTCTCACCCGTAGCCCATGAAGGTGTTTCAGTAACCGTAAGCATTTTGCTTCAGTAACACTTCTTCTGTAACAGAGTCCTTGACCTTTTCAAATTGCAATTGATTATAGTGACATGATGCCAGACGGGACAATAATTATGGTATTTCCCCTGTTCAGAGGATCACATGATTTATTACACTAAAGTGTCATTCGGAATGAAACTCGTGAGCATTAGGATGCAAATAATGGTTAATTTTGATGAAGTGTGAAAGTCGCTATCAACACTGCGCCCTACACTTCCTAACAGCACGTACTGTGCAACCTGCACCTGAGAACCGTGCTCTCCTGAATCTTGGGACCCAAAATATTTGATTATACTACTTTTGGTATATATTTAATTGCTTTGATATTATTTATGATTAGTGTGTTTTGGTCTTTTGTCGGGTCACTTCAGCTTCTGTTGGACCAGCACCTCAAGTTCATGTTGGATTAGTAAAATGTAATAGTTTTTTTTTTTTTTTTAATGTACATGTGTGTTTTTTTGGTTCAATGCAGCTGCTACGAAATGGTCTTCCCTTTTTAAAGATCTGTCTGCATTCTCATACTTTGACAGAAAAGGGATTACGAATATATCCCCTTTTCTCCCCCCTCCCCCCTCCCCCACACACAGTCACCGCCTCAAAGTTTGGTACGATCACTTTATACAAGTTCTTGTGTCCCCATTAGACCTGTGATGTTGGCTCTTAATGAGGTGATGCAGATTTGTTTTACATTTCGTGGTACTTATTCTGCTCATGCCATTTGTCTTAAAGTGCTTCCATAACAATATAAACAAATTATGTACAGTATGGATTTTTTAATTGCTTTTTTTTTGTCACCATTTGCCCATATTTAAACAACTATTTACAAATGCGCGCTAAGTGTTTGTCACAGTTTGAGAGCTCTTCCAGATCTATAACAATATTCTTTACAAACTAAAATACATATGAATAATGATCTGCACAGACATACAATTTGACATTAATACATCCCCATTACACCATGCGCATTGTTTTAGAACAGGTCACATCCATGTGTTTAGGAACAGATTTGCTATACTGTGCTGAGCCTAAGGCATCTGGTGGCCCATTTTTGGAGGTGGACGTTTTTGCTGCAACCAAATTACTGCTGGCGTTTACCTCGCCACCGGCACATCTCTCTGCCGGCCTTACCCGAAACCCCCTACCCTAAAAGCCTAGTCACTTACCCTAAAAACCTAATCCCTTTTCCTAAAACCACTATCCATAACCCCCTACCCTAACTGCTAGAACCCCTTAAATGAACTTCATATGTCCGGCGGCTGCAGTAAAGGTTTCCTCGGTGACCAAACTGGGCACAGATTGCCTCAACCGAATGTCCGATTTTCATTTAGCTGTGCAAACTTTTTTAGCTGCGGCCCCCTTGCCCGGGAGTCGCAGCGTTCGCACCCCCACCCCTCTCCAAGGACTCGGTCAAATGACGTCGCGGGTCATGTGACGCTGCGTCATTTGACGTGCGTTGCCATGGCGACGCATTGCCGAAGACCCGATAGAGAGCAGGTAAGGGAGTTACAGAGACCTCACGCCTCCCCTGGCATTTAATTTATATGCTGTGTTGAAGAGCGCGGGGCCTCTGTAACCGCCTGCCCCCCCTAGAAATTCTCACCCCTTCCCCTGGGGGGGGCAAGCCCCCCAGTTTGTGCACCGCTGCATTAAACTATATAGTGCTAAGTCTTGCCCCTCTTGCAGTATGTATATCAAGGTAAAATGGTTACATATCCAAGGCAAACAATTGGACCAGATAAACCTGAAAATAAAGCCCTATTTCCGCGGTGGAATCTTATCAATCTATTCTGTCCCCTGATGCATCTGCTGCAGGTCAGTTTTGCACAACAACATAATACAGATACCAGACTGTTTTTAAATGCAAAATAACATTCTCTGCCTATATTTTGTCTGGGAGCGGCAGTCTTTCATTTGTAATATTATTTACAGTGGTTGAAATGACTTTAAAAATAAATAAATAAAGCCGTGTTACAGACTTCAAAACATTCAGCGTTTTTTTTAACATCGGGGAGAAGCTGTTTTTAGGAGACGTGTCGGAAAGACCTACAATATTTATGCTCGGAGAACAGATAAATCGATTTCTCTTTAACCAGAAAGTGGAGCCATTAGTCTGTCAATATACACGTATCAGAACTCTGCGGTTGTAAAAAAATAAAAAAGTGGTGGTACTCTGCACCCCCCTAGTGCCGTCACGTTAACCACAGATTGTGACTGTGCATTAGGATCAGTGAGTGCTTTGACTTGTACTGTGCTGTCCTTTCCTACCTCCCTCTTTTTCATGCATCAATGCCACGAAATGCTGTCTTTGAACAACTGCGCCATTTGCCTCTTGCAGTTCAGAATAGAGGAAGCTTGTTGAAATAACAATGTGTCTCCTTTTCTTTGGCTGGAACGTTCATGCCATGTAAAAAACGGCAGAGGTTTTGATGCAGATCAAATAAAGAGAGGAAAATGACGCCATAAAGGCACAGTTTGATGCACCCCATTATGTGATGTGCTTCATGTAACTCTAACGCTTCCTATTGACACTCACCAGATCACAAGCCGATTCAAATGGGGCCATTGTTATTATTTATGTAACCCCCCTTTATATCTTTAGGTGTCTTCGTATGGAGATAGTTGGGGGTCCCAAGTGTTAAAGGCCTCGGATATAGTGTGTGTGCGACGGGGCGCATGGCGGTGCGCACGACTGTCAGCCGAGCGATCTGTGGACTGAGATCCACAGCGACGGGGAGGCGTGGCCGTGACATCACGAGGCTGGTTCGCCCTCCATTGGTCGAACCGTTCATGTGACCCGGCCGATCCCGCGACAAAAACAAAACAACAATTCTCCTGCAAACGCCATTGCGCTTCATCGCGCGCTCTATGGCCTGCCTCAGAGGTGCGGCCTTGTGTTGGCGCCGCGCAAGCGGTCGTGCGCAGTGTGGACCTAGGTGAAGTGAAGGCAGCTGAGCACTGAGAAACGACGCACAGAACTCTTCGTGGTATAGTTACATAGTAGATGAGGTTGAAAAAAGACATACGTCAATCAAGTTCATCCTATAGTAAATTTAGACAGTGTTACACTTAAATAGTGTAAATAGTGTTACAATTTTGCTAAATTGGGTAAATGCTCGTACAATAGAAATGGTAAAAAAAAAGATGCTCATCGCAAATGGTGATGGGCGACAGTATGAAACTTCAGCCCGCAAACTTTTCTATTTCTTCGCAAACCCACGAAAGTTGGTTTTTAACCACCCCTTCTTTTTTTCTTTCTTTTTTTTTTTACCCCTTGGGCAGGTAAATGGCAGATGATTAATACAGATACATAATTATAATAAGTTTGTTCTTTTATAGCTCTGCTAGTATTAAATAGCGCTTTACAGAGACATTTTTGCAGACCCTGTCCCTGCCCCGTAGATCTTACAATC
This sequence comes from Ascaphus truei, assembly GCF_040206685.1. Taxonomy (NCBI): domain Eukaryota; kingdom Metazoa; phylum Chordata; class Amphibia; order Anura; family Ascaphidae; genus Ascaphus; species Ascaphus truei. Next base: position 27,977,686 of record NC_134486.1, read on the forward strand.
TATAATTTTGGTGCCTGAGGCACAGGGAGATAAGGTGTCTTGCCCAATGTCACAAGAAACAACACCGGGAATTGAACAAGGTTCGCCTGCTTCAAACGGTGCCAGTCAGTGTCTTTACTCACTGAGCCGCTCCTTCCCCTGTAAGGTTATGCATTTGGGAAGCAAGAATAAACAGGCTACTTACAAATTAAATGGGATAAAATTAGGTCAATCTGATGGAGAAGGATTTAGGAGTGCTTGTAGACAGGAGGCTTAGCAATAGTGCTCAGGCAGTAGCTGCAAAGGTAAACATGATAATCAAATTAACATGTCTTCTTTCAACCTCCTCCTATTATGTTGCTATGTTACATTTTTTTTTTTTACCCAGGATTTGTTTTTTTATTTTTTTATTCCTGATGAGCAGAAGGTGGGCGTATTTTTCGGCAAAGCTTTCAATTCTCTGCAACAATTGCACATTTTTATAAATGTTTGGCTATCACTGGGGTTTCATAATAACCGCTGCTAACATCGACTATTCAACATTGGAGAGCGAAACAAATGGAATATTGTAAAAGAAAAATGTAAACATTTACAAATATTCACATTCACATTTTTGTTAAAAAAAAAAAATGCCCAAAATTGGACACGTTGGCTCTAATTTTTGTCCCTGCAGAATTCCCAAATGTTTTTTGTTTGCCCTTCTCAGGTCTGTCCCTTTAAATTGTGTTTACTTTTCCTGGAGGTCCTCATTCCTATAAAGCACATTATATGGGGCACATTCTTGTTTGTTTACCTTTTTGTGCTTCTATCTGTGTTGTTTTTAATGATTTACAGCTGATACTTGTGTCAGATCAGACACTCATTGCTGGTTACTTCTTGTATATTATGTTGGTAAAGTGCACAGACTTGGGCAAAGTACATTTGATACATTGGTGCAAGTTAAACAATAAAAAACCTCAACAATGGTGCTGTTACCTCTTACCAATTAACCCTTTTATCTTTAACACATGCTGCTGTTTCTTCGAATGTTTACTATATATATATTTTACAATATAAACCATTAAAATCAAATGGGCTCTTTTAATTTTCAAACACGACTGCAGAATCCTATAGTGCTTATTACTAAAAGCCGCGTCGGCACCGGACCTAGCCAGTGTTTTTATCCTTGTGGAGGAACTTAAAAGCGTATTTCCTTTTGTGTCCAGAATTGGGCATCTGTAACAAGCTCTAAGAGGCATATACAAGAGCTTTGCAGACTTTGGGATCTGTTTATTAATTACTATTACATTTTGTCATTCGGTTAAAGTACTGAAGAGAAGCACTTGACACAAGTGTCTGGTTCTGTTTATTTTGAATTATTTAATGTTGAAACTACTGTATGTTTGTACGGACTTGGCAGCTACTAAGTTCGGACTTTCAGCAGAAGGATATAGATGCTGTATCCATTTGTGCATCATCGCTTTGAGAACCCAAATTAACTTGGGGTTTTGATATGTTTTAAGGATTTATTTATACTTTTTATACACTGTGCTCATTTGCATGGAATTACCCAGAATCCCTGGCTGCAGTGGAGAGATAATGGAGAAAGGCAGGTGTCACGGCACACCTGTGAGCACGTGACCTGCATACGGAACAAGGGTTAATGCACCGCTCTTTCGCTGGCCCACGTTTCACCTTCGCAAAGGTCCCTCAAATGAACAATATCTCCCCTCAATCGTCCCCAATATACAGTACCATCTGTCACGAGCAGCCCACAAGTGAGGACTGGTTCCTGTCCGCGTTGAGGAGGATCGATCGTGCCCGCTTGTGTGGTGCCACCTACCGTGACGGAAATTGGTCTCTCCTGGATGATGTTTGGATAGGGCCGGATGGCGAGAAACATCCATCCCGTCCGGATCCAGTGTGGTAGCCCATGTCTTGGAACATGAAATGTTTAAAAGAACTACTTTGATGTACGCAGAATACTTACCCTTTTTATAACAATTGTATTTTACTACATTTCACTTCACTATGAGCGTTGTGCGCTGGTTTTTTGTCTTTACTTCCCTTTAGCTTTTGGGAGGTGCTGAGCCATCTCTGATTAACAGCTGCAGACGCTGCCTTCTACCATTAAGGTTTTGAACTTGTCACACTGCACCAATTGCATTTTATTGTTATCCCTGAATTTATTTCTGCTGCGCACTTTTTTCCCTTCACACACACGCCAGCGTATAAAATGTGACAGCCTAACATCTATTTTCGCAGGAGAAACGGTTATCTATCCTTGGCATCTCTTGCCTACGCAGTTCGTGGTAGGACTTGATTTGTCTAATGGCAACAGTGACGGATATTCGCTTGTTACTCTTCTGAATTGCTGTTGGCCCCATCATTTATTATATTTAATAAAGTCCTCCAACTAAGCAGTGACCTGGTTGTCACCTCTCTCTTTGTGAGGCACATGGGGGTATCTCAGGAATGTTTGTTTCCTTTGAGGCTCTGGTGGTCATCCACAACCTTCTAACCCAGGGGTGCGCAAACTATTCGTGCTGTGGCCCCCCCCTCCCCCCTGGTGCTCGCGCCCCCCCTACCTTACCATTTGACACCGCGTTGCCATGGCGACGCGTCACACAGCCGGCTGCAGCAAGGTAAGTGGAGTGTAGCAGAGGCCTCACACGATCCCCCGGCATTAAATTAAATGCTATGGGGCAGAGCGCGGGGCCTCTGCAACCGCCAGCGCCCCCCCCCCCCCCCCCCAAAAAAAATTCCCCCCCATCTTGTGCACCGCTGTTCAAACCTAGATATACTTCTAGAGATGTGTGCCCCCCCCTCCCCAATTAATCCGTTTGTAGATCAGCACAGACCCAGGTAGTCTTTTTTTTATACTTAAGAACTTAATTTTTTTAAAAATATTTTATAACTATTAAAATACATAATATTCTCCTCCCCCCCCCCCCCATTTTAATTACAACAGGGTTGCAGTCCTGCCTGAGATGTGAATGTGCACACACGTAGTATTTTTATTTACTGTACTTTTAACAGTATTTCTTGTAATAATAAATGTCTCCAATACTATTGCTATTGCTGCTTGATATCATTATTGTTCTACAACAGATCTTTTATTCTATTTTTGATTTTTGTAAATAACGTTTAAAGCAGCAATTCGCGCTCTTCTCTTTTTTTCTTTTTCTTTTTTGAGGGGGGCTTAATTAGGGACTCCCGCAAAGCTTCCCTTGCAAGCTATGGGGACCCCCCTGTTCCGAAGGTACCCGCATAGGGCAAAAATATTTTCCAGCCAGACACAAAATGACAGTAGTCTGGACTTGCTCCTGCACCCACAAGAACACTGTCCGTGGGAGATAGCCTGACGGCTTACTATTTGACTTCACCGGCTGTGTTTTTCGTGTTTTTTTTAAAGAAACGGGGGGGTGGAAGGGAGACTATGGATCACCTCCCAGGGACCCCCTGGTTCATGTAAGGCAATAAAAAAAAAATGGGTATTACTACTTTAAATTTAAGTAAACAAATACAATCTGAAACCTTTAAGTATTTTTAATATCATTATTATTATTATTTGTCTGTGATGGTTTAGCTTAAGCTGCGTAAGACAGAACATTGGCAGTGTGTCCCTTCTCTTTCCTGCCCTGTCACAGGGAGGGATCCAGCCAAGTATGAAGGAGACTAGAAGGACGCTCTCTCTCTCTCTGCTCCTTACAATCCACACGGGATAGAGAGAACTTTATTTTTAGCATTCCGAGAGAAACCACAGAAAGTGCCATGTTAACTTTAACCCTTTGAGTGCCGGAGGGGGTCGGCTTATGAGACGAGAAACCAATACGTATTTACAGTGGTCGAAAAATCGGCCAAAGTCGCTTCAGCCCAAACCAGTAGGGGGATTATTTATTTTATTTATTTATTTTGGCACGAGCAGGGGAATTGTGTCAGAACCGCGTGTGCTGCTTGCGGTCAAAATCCTGTTGCCCATGGCGACCGGCTTGGTCGACCACTGTATTTAACTATATAATATGTCTAGTTAGATGTAGCACTAGACTTCCTTTTTGTCTTTTTTTTTTTTGCGTTCAATATCGGGCACATGACTGCGGCGGCCATTTTGGAAGACAACGAAAGTGGAGGGACCCACCTTTTCATTCCTAGTTAAATTCCGTCCTGCGCTCTAACATGGAAAAAACAAGCTGTTTGAGCATGACGTGGTCACTACACACGGTGCCCCTCGAAGTGCCAGTCCCCATGATACCCTGGGCTTCAGGATCGTGTGTGTGTGTGTGTGTTTTCTGTTCTGGTCTGTCTCCCCGTACAGTGTCCCTCAGAGGGAAGGCTCTGCTACAGCTTAATATACATAAACATCTATAAACACTTATCTGATATGTCATTCTTTTTTGTTTTAAGAAAAATCCCTTATGTGGAAGCAAATAGGATCATTATCCCAATGTTTACTTTTATATCAGAACCATCTATACTGTATCATTTTTACTCCTCAGTATGTTTATATAACAATAACATATCGTTAATCATATTATACCATTTCATATTTGAATGCTCTTAAAACTGTACAGTACATTCCCAATATGTTCTACTCCTTGTCAAACTGGGGATATCAAGGATCCATCTGGTAAAACAGATTGTAGGGACCCTTTCTACACTGATAAAAATAACTTTTATTATATGTCTGTTTCATATAGTACTTTACTCCCAATGGAACTAAAAGTGGTTAAAAATTACAGTGTAGCGCGCGTTACGCAGCACACCAAATAATAGACACAGTCCCTGCCCCGATGAGCTTACAGTATGTTTGGTGCCTGAGACACAGGGACATAAAGTGACTTGCCCAGGGTCACAAGGAGCCGACATCGGGATTTGTACCAGGTTCCCCTGACTCAAGCTCTGTTATGGTTTATAGTCCATGACACACACACACACACACACACAGCTGGCATAGATCCATGTTCACGAAATAGACACTCGCAGGTGTGATCCAGTGAAAACAATGATTTATTAAACTATCAACGTTTCGGAGAACCATCAAAAATAAGCCTGGTGATAAGTCTCAAGCCTGAAGACTGGCAAAGCTCACTTGGGTACTTTATACTACTGTAGCGAGGTTAGCACCAGATACTGTACTTTCGTTTTGGTGGCGTGAGGTTTGTCTGCTGATGGACTGTACCTCCATTATGGACACTAGGTGTATGTCTTCTGTATAGGCTATATAAACAGGAAAAGCAAAGGAGCACTGCTGGCAAGAAGATCCTAAGGAAAAAATCCTATAGGAAAAAATGAAGGGCACAACTCTAGACTAAAAACTGAGGGTATTTATTTCATGGACTCACAGGGACAAAAACATAGCCCACGCACCAACGCGTTTCGTCCCGTGGGACTTTATAAATACCCTCAGTTTTTAGTCTGGAGTTGTGCCCTTCATTTTTTCCTATAGGATTTTTTCCTTAGGATCTTCTTGCCAGCAGTGCTCCTTTGCTTTTCCTGTTTATGCTGCCTACTTCACCAGGATTGCACGCAGTGGAACTACCCTACCGATGACTTCTGGACTTCAATGTACTCCCGTGGGCAGGTAATGGGCTATAGCCCTTAGATTCTTACCTTGGACCCTATATGGGGAAGTGTATTTGTTAAGTGGGGTGTGCTTTTGGACCATATCTGCGGTAGTCTGGCTGACTGACCGCTAGGTCCCTTATTTTGCCCCCCTTAACTTTTTATCACACACATGATGTTATGGATTTATGACAAGTTCCTATCTTTATTCATTTACACAATTTTCTAAGAGTCTACACTGATATTGAGCGTCAGTCTTCACATCACTTTATTCTGTATAGGCTACAGTATGGATGAAATTCCCCCGGATTCTCTACTTATTGTACGGAGTGCTCTGAGCTCTATTTATGAAGAGGATTTGACATATGAATCCATTATCCTAATATGAGGTTCTGTTAATGTTTCTATTTACAGATTATGTTCTGGCATATTGTTTGTCCTGTCCATTATATTCCTACCATTGCAGTTATGTGCCAAAGGTTACCCTGCTCTTTCCTCTATCTACACACATATACATACACACATTCATCTGTATACACCGCCTTCATGAAGGTTCCTTTAGAGGAACTTAAGATTTTAGTTTTTTGCTTTGGACTGCATTATACTTTCTTGAACATTGATTTTGCAGTGCTGTCGTCTTTCATCACACTCTGATTTGGGATGTATGTACGTTTGTACAGTTGCTGGCCAATTTTTAGTTCAGATTTATTTCTTTTTTTTTTGTTGTGATTTTTGCATAAATATGAATTTATTAGAAAAGGGTGTGAAATATCCCCAAATTCAACATATTTTTTTATTTTTTAAACTAGGACTGTAACCTTGCATATGATCATATGACCCGGTGACATTTTTTGGGCGCACTTGACAGTTTTATTTTTTTCCTTTTTTTTTTTTAAGACAAAATTGTGCAAACCGTGTGTGTGTGTGTGTGTGTGTGAAACGGGCCCTGTGTGTGTGTGTGTGTGTGTGTGACGGGCCCTGTGTGTGTGTGTGTGAGACGGGCCCTCTCTGTGTGTGTGTGTGTGTGTGTGTGTGTGTGTGTGTGTGTGTGTATGCATGTGTGTGACGGGCCCTGTCTGTGTGAGCTTGACTCTTTCCTTATAGGGGCCCACATGTGGCAGGGGCAGCCTTCAGCGCTCAACAAGGCAGTGATTGCAAAACCTCCACACCCTACTGAACAAGTTCCAAATTACCCTAGCCAAAAACTTTTGGGGCCCAGGTACTTGCAGGGGTGCTTGGCCCCAGGAATCCTCTCTGGGCCTCGATGCATACTCCTACGTACATACATGTAGGCTCGGATACACATAAGGGGCTAAGCTTTAGCACCTCGGCTCCCATTCATATGAATGAGTAAAGGCCTGCTAAAGCTTGGAACCCTTTTGTGCATCTGGACCATACTGTAGTTCAATATATCCAGGTATTGGAGTTAAATTAATAGAATGGGAATTAATAATTTGGCATAAACTCTGAGTTTGCATATTCCATGTAAAAAAAAAACGCTGACATCTCTGCGCTAAAAAGCCCATTATCTCTGCATTACTATCTCACTAAAATTGGTTATAAACATCAATAACACCAGCTTTTTCTGTTACCGAACTTTTAGTGAATCGGACATACTGCCCTAGTGTGTTCTAATTCCAGGTGTGTTCTTAATTAAATTGTTGTGCCTTCATGTATTAAGTGTGCTTAAAATGTTTTTTAAACATCCTGTACTGTACAAGACTGTTACAGTATGTACTGTGGTGAATTCCTTCTAGAAGACATTCTGAACATTTTAAGTCATTGCATTTCAAATGTGCAGTGAGTAATGTTCTGGCTTCCTTCTATATGTCAGTAGTTTAGGATTATTAGCGTTATCTGAAAGGAAGCGGAAAGGGAGCATGTTTTTGGTGGATTTGGTGACGGGAAGGATGTTTGCATTTCAAGAACAAATTAAATGGCTTCTGAACTCTAGGAAAAGTGCAGGGGGCGTGGGTGACCGTTCTGTTTTTAGCAGATTGATCAGTCTGTTAGAAACTCTAACGTTCTTTCAAATAGCAAAATATTTAAGCACCCAACTTGTGAACTTTATCTGCCATTGGTATTATTTTGCTTCATAATACAATAGACGTTTCACAGCATTTCATATTAGGGCCAAAAGCCTTAACCCAGGTTATGCTATGTACTGTACACACCTTTTCCTTAGGGGCTAATTAGCGGAAAGGATGTACTTAATCCACTGGAATAGCAATATATAGTGTTCTGCACAGTATTGGTCTACGTTTGAAAGTAGATGGAATGCATAAGGGAATTGCCAGTGAAGATCAGAAACGCTCATTACCATTTGGCTTCTCTTTTGCCTTTACTTCTCTAAAATGAAGAAGCCTTCCATTGGTTGCAACCCTAGGCACTACTGGGACATAAGTAATTTCAAGAGGTCAGCGGGTTTAAAGCGGGTACAAGATCGTTTAAAAAAAAAAAAATTGAATTAAAAAAAAAATCTGCATCAATACAACCTACACACTGACAAGTGATTAGCTAAATTGCTGATTGATCCGTTCTCCTGTAATCGATCGCTGAAGATTCGGCTCTGGCTTCACTAAATGCATCTTGGGTCCTCTTCTGCTGCACTGAGAGACAAAGTTCTGTGAGGAACGTCATGTGACCAGGCAGGCACTAGATTCAATTGGTTCACTGCTAGAGAGGGCAGGGCTCAAAAAGGTGATGCCGTTTCAGAAGGGGATGTGACTTTGTAAACGGTTGCTATAGGAACAAATGCTTTCTACATTAGAATACATAACAATATCTTTAAAATAGGCTGTTTTTTTATTTTAAATTAAATGCTACAAGTATTTTCTCTCGGAGCAGAACTGTTGTTTTTATTTTTAAACACACGTAGTATATTGCTTGAACTGCAGCTTTCAGAAATTTTGAGGAAATAAAAGTATTAAAATGTATCGTTGCCTCACTGCAGTTGACCTGTGAATGCACATTGTTAGCGGTCACATTTTTTTGGGGGCCTAGGAAACGTGCAGTGTTGACGCTTCCAGTGCACAGGTTAACGACTCATTCCCTTTTATTAAAAAAAATAAAGCTTGTATGTCCTTTTTTTTAGAGCTCTGATCCCACATAGCCAGCCAAAGTCTTGTGGAGCACGTGATATCGGATCATACGGAGCAGCCAGGGGAAATAAGACCCCCTCCCAAGTTTCGGCTCGCCATGTTTGCATACAGTACTCGCTTTAGAATATTATTTTAATATGTGTCCATTTTCGGTTAAAGTAATGCATCAACACCCAGCTGTAACCACTTAAGTACATTGGTACACTTTGGCCCTGGGGTGGGCTGCCCCTCTATGCGCAAGGGAATCCATTGGGCTTAACTGCACTTACAGTATCGTGCAGGAGTGCTCAACTCCTGTCCTCAAGCCCTCTCAACAGGTCAGGTTTTCAGGATATCCCCGCTTCAGCACAGGTGGCTCAGTTTTTGACTGAGCCACTGATTGAGCCACCCGTGCTGAAGCAGAGACATCCTGAAAACTTGACCTGTTGATGACTGGAATTGAGCACTGCTGTTATAGTGTATGCAAGCCAAGTAGCAATATGTCAAGATTTTGTTATATGGAACAGCAGACATAACTGGAGTTATTTGATGAACATATGATAATGACATGGAATTTTATCTACAGTATTTTTGCAAAATGTCACCAGTCAGTGCACCTGCATTAAACTTTGTATAGTACTGCTTTGTATAGCAGTACTCCGATAGCAAGGTGCTAGGATCCTGCATCCATGCTACTGGATACAAATACAGTGTAGTCACAAAATACCCAGTAGGATCAGCACTCAACCAATACAGACAGAAAAATACAAATGATGCACTCGGGTGTTTAATTTTTGGACTCCAAAAAGTTTCTTCTTTAATGTAGAGTAAAAACTCTAGGGGTTTAGTCAGCAGACGCACACTGTTAAAATGGCTTAATGTGCAACGTATGTAGTCTAAACCAGACGGCACCACTCGATAAATATTTTTTTACAGAATAGTATGACTATCTGTGCTTAAACAGGAATCCCTAATTCCTGATTTGTTAAATATTAATTCCACTTATTAGTTCTTCCGAAAGATTCCAATACTTCAGAAGATTGTTGATTAGCAGACCAGGTTAGTTTATTCTTAGTGTTACTTACAGATGAGACTTCAATCAGTGATGGCAAACATGTGCTCTGATGGTAATCATAGAACAAAGAAACCCTTGTCTCTCACATGCTGCTGGTGGTACAGTACATGCTGAGAGTCCTTGGAGGGAGCAAAGAGTCTTGGAAAGAGAGAAATCCTGGAGAAGCGATTGATTACTAACTCTGCCCCCTTTCTCCTCGGGGCTGCTTGCGACAAACTCCAAACTACTTTAACTAGGCCTTGAAATCCTATCCTTAAGGCTTAAGCCAACCTCTAATATCTGCCATGATTAGGGTTGCCAGGTGGCTTCTCCAAAAATACTGGACTCAATGGTGAAAGGTCACTATGTCCAGGGAGAAAAATACCGGGCACGTACATGTCCAGTATTACAGTAACTCATTTTTTACTGAACAGAGTATCCAAATACAGGACAGTCCAGTTCAATACCGGACACCTGGCAACCCTAGCCATGAATCACAGCTTACTTGTATTCAGCTCTTTTTGGCTACATATGAATTCTAAATCCTACAATATATTCTCATGCAATTGTCTTGATATAAGTTCTCATTCATACATTTTAATATAATAAATGGTTTTCTAACATTGATGAACAATCGCAACAAGATTGTGTGGTCCTCCGCACTTGAACATTTTTATAGGAATACAATAGAACCCTGTTCTGTAGCATAATGAGTAACGTTTCAAGGCTCCCTGGCCCCTTCGTCAGGCTCCAAGATCAAAATTAGAAAAGGAGTCAAATGTAATTGAAACAAAACGTTCTTGCATATGAGGCAGGCGCCAGCAGTCGGAGCAGGTAACCCATGTCATGTAATGAACTCTAGAATAATTTATATTTATAAAAATGTTTCACCACAAAGTAGTACATTGAGTTACCTCTCGTTTTCAAGTATGTCCTGGGTACAGAGTTATAACAATACATGGTTACATTAAAAGAACCAAGGTTATATAGTCAATTCAGACATTTCATGGACAGATAGTTGGAATAATGGGTACAGGAGATAAAGGCCTGATGAGTTACAGATTTGAAATAGAGAAGCTTTAACATCACTGTCATTATAACGCCTAAAGTCTTTGCTGCCTCTAGAAGAAATGTATTCTGCCTGAGCATTAACTCTGTACAGCAGCAGTGATATTTCCTGAACACCAACATGAACTGATCCCTTCTGATAACTTTTGTTGCATTTTTCCCCTTCCAGGCTATGATTTTGCTGCCGTCTTAGAATGGTTTGCTGAGAGAGTTGACCGCATCATCCTCCTTTTCGACGCTCACAAGCTGGATATTTCGGACGAGTTTTCCGAAGTCATCAAGGCCCTAAAGAACCACGAAGACAAAATGCGCGTCGTCCTCAACAAAGCCGACCAGATCGAGACCCAGCAGCTTATGAGAGTTTATGGCGCCCTTATGTGGTCCTTAGGAAAGATCGTCAACACGCCCGAGGTGATCCGGGTCTACATCGGATCATTCTGGTCCCACCCGCTCCTTATTCCCGACAACCGCAAACTGTTTGAAGCCGAAGAGCAAGATCTTTTTAAAGATATTCAAAGTCTCCCGCGCAACGCCGCTCTGAGAAAGCTCAATGACTTGATCAAAAGGGCACGCCTGGCAAAGGTACAGTAACTTCTATACGTGTAACTGCAGGGGATTGTTTCCTGGTTGGTGTATTACACACATTCCATTTCACTTGCTTTCATATGATCCATACTTGTCTACATTTACTAAAGCAGGGCATATTAAAATAAATAAATTGTTTTCTTAGAAAAATTAACCATTTGTTTTACTTACATTCTGAGGACACCACCTAATCCTTTAATATTAAGCATGCATTTGTGCATTTTAACTCCTAAAGTTAGACTTTTAAGTCTAAAGGGGTTGGTCTGCATTGAATGAGTTGAGCTAGATTTCTATATTAGGTTTTTTTTTTTTATAGATTGTGTACATTAGCACCGATGCCCTTAAAATCAGCCGTTCACACCTCATTGTCTTTCTCGCTTACTGTATTACTTAAACATACATGCACTCCATATGTGGTTTTCTCTGTATACATCATGCACAGTAAATATTGCAAGTGGTTTTAAGTAGGTCTGACACTTTCAATTCAAATTGGTAACAAATTGAAACGCAAGCACTTTAACACTTAGGCATTATTCTTGAAACTATTTCTGTACAGTGATAATTCATGTTAAGAATGGATTGTTTTGTTTTGCATTTCCTGTATACTTTTGTACAATTTCCACTTTTATAACTTGGTTACATCGTTCCTGGGGATACATGGTTGCAGGAAGGAGTGTGCGGCTGCTTTTAGGGTCCGTGAGCTGTATAAATGCTTTTAAATAGGCTCTATACAAATGAACTCATAAAAGATTAACTGTAAAAGAATGGCACTTTGCAAATTGTAATGACTTTAACCATTTGGGTACCCAAAGGTTTATAACATCATGTGATCACTCGTGTAGAGGTCCTCCACCTAACCTTCCTTTCCTATCACAATCTGAGAGCTGAGGTCATGTTTTCCTCTAGAAACAAGCAAGGACAATTCGCCTAGGGTGCCACGTAATAACATTGCGCCCCACGTCATGGGACATGCTATGGGTTTAACCAAATACAATTGATCAAATTGGTCAGCGGTCTTCTTCAAGCTGCTGTATTTAGCTGAAGGGTCATAGTTTCAGTCAAGAGGACGCAGGCTGTGGAGTGCACCTCTGCTTTTGCACACAGGCAGGAATAGGTACAGGTGGTTTTATTCGGTACAGGGCATAGAAAATAGATACAGTGCCTGCTAAATAGGTACGATGGGGGGGGGGGGGGGGGAGGAGGCAACTTAAGTTTGGTTAAATTGCCACACAGCCAAAACTGAAACTTAAAGTAACCACAACACACACACCCCTGGCATGTCTACAATGCTGATTTGTATCTTCATTGGCTCTTTACCTGCAGTAGTAACAAATCGTAGCGTTCTGTGTAGCTCAGGTATTGGTTTCTCAGTTGATGTTTAAGGGTCTGGAGACGGCATTATATCAAATGTAAATAAAGTGTCTTGATCCAGTAATGCTCTAAGCTGGAGATCAGGTGTTCGTAACCTGTGGTCTATGGACCCCCTGGGGGTCCGTGTAGCAGGTCCAGGGAGTCTGTGGGGAAAAAATAATACATTTTTAGACCTGCCTAAAACGGAACTGTTATTAAAAGTCTTCATACCACTATTAGCAACTACTGTATTTCTGTCTGTATGTTATCCCAAGGCCATTTTCTTTTTGCTAATTTTTAATGCATCTAGGGGTCCGTAGGTCCAAAAAGTTAACCACTACTCTAGATCTTGTTTATATGTGGCAGTCATAGACAATGGTGCTGCATGTTCCTTAAGAGGGAGAGACTACGTCGATCATGAACTGCCAAGTCTTTTAATGTTTCTGCAATGATTTCCCCCCAAGGTCCATGCATATATCATCAGTTCTCTGAAAAAGGAAATGCCAGCGGTGTTTGGTAAAGACACGAAGAAGAAGGAACTGATTGCCAGTTTGGGAGAGATTTATGTCCGGATTGAACGAGAGCACCAGATCTCTCCAGGAGACTTTCCCAACTTGAAGAAGATGCAGGTACAGTACAGTACTACATGGCAAACGCCAGTGATCAGCCACTTATTTACAAGCAGGAACTATACAAAGTGCCGCTGTGCTGGTTTAACTGGAACCTTAACAGCAAACCGTGATATAACTACAGCGAAGACTGCCTTTCTACACTGTACTTGCACAGCTCCCATTTACATTTTATTGCATATTACCCATACTTGCCTACATTTAATAAAGCGGGGCATATTCCACTATTTTGTGTCCTTTTTAACAAGTTTTCTTATATATTGTTTTTTAATTATTATTACATTTGCATGACACCACCTAATCCTTTAATATTAAACATGTATTTTGTGCATTTTAACGCATACCAGAAAATTGTATTATACATTTAAAGTCTAAGGGGGCTGGTCTGCATTGAATGAGTTGAGCTGCTTTTCTATTGTAGATTTTCGGGAAACTTTTTTGGAGGTCATAATAAAATATTTATGCATATGTTTTTCATGTTGCATTTCCCTACAGGCTGCTTTACAATACAGAAATGTAACGCAGCTTTAAGTGATAATCAATATGGTGTTAATCGTAAAATGTACCAAAAATACAGTGTTTGCAAGAAACAAAATAGCATGCAATAAATGGGTATGTATTAAATACATTATAAAAGACCAAAAAGAAGTTTCAACATAATAAATAACAATTGAGATAAATAGACGTACTTTTAAAATACTATTTTAAGTAATAAAATGACTCCTGCTTTCCAGGGGAATTTCCACAGCATAGATATGCTGCATCAAATATAATTACTGTTAAAGCTGCAGTTCAAGCTCCCGTTTTTTTTGTAGTTTTTTTTTTTTTACTTCAATTGTTTCATGTGGTCAATCTCTACTTACCTAAAGAACTGCATAGCTGCCGGTCAATTCGTTCTCCGTCTATTGATCGGCGAAGTTTGGCGACATCTTTAGATATGGGAAATGTAAATGGTTGCTATAGTAACAAGCATACTTGTTAAAATAGAATACAAGCAAATTGGTCTTTCAAAGTTGTTGTTTTTTAAAAACAGAAAATGCTAAAAGTATTTTTTCTTACTACAGAACTGATTTATTAAAAAAAAAACACACATGCAGGATATTGCTTGAACTGCAGCTTTAAAATTAAACTGTGATTTAGCTAATCTTAGGTGACCGCTATATGTCAGACAAATAATGCCAGCAAAGATTAGCCATTCTTGCAGCACTCGGTAGCTTTGGACATGCCAGCAAAGTCTGCCCAGTAACATGAGTACTGTATGTTTCTCAAATACTGTGCAGAACCTTCAAAGTAAAATAAATGTTTTAACCTGAATGTACACTTCAGTCGTTAGCCAGTGTAACTGGAGCCGTAATGTTTTACCGCTAAAGCTTAATATAGACCAGTATTTACACTGCAAATAACCAATTGCCAGATGGCCAGTCCTGACACGCCTTGCCTAATTCTACTACGTTTTTAGCCATTTCTTACTTAAGGAATGCGTGTACTGTGGTAATATTACAGTATGCTCAGCCATGTGACCGGCTTTTAAACTTGACGTGACTTTAAAGTAAATGAGTTGTGTCCTGTGCCTATAGTTTGGTCTTTGATCCTTCTATTGGGCTGATTAGGAACTAAAGGAGAAACTGTTGGTATCTCTCCAGGGTTGTGGTAGTGAGACAGCCACCACCTGCTAGAGATCAAAATAATGTAACTGTACAGAAATTAAAGAAGCACAATTACATGTCTTATAGCTGCACATATACCTAATTCTTGACACTAACCTTGTATCCCTATCACATATTTCATTTATTACTGTATCTCTGACACCAACACATCGTGTTCTCTGTCTTGGACTCTACATAATTTGATTCCCTGTCACCCTCCGCTTTCCGAGTTTCCTCTCATTAATTTTAATGACATCACAGAACATTTTTACCCTTCTTACAAAAATATAATTCAGTGAAGAAAGTGCTATTACTATTAGTAATGTATCAAATGTATGAACAAGGATTCTAAGAGCAGCACAATTAAAACTCTGTTGGCGTGGTTGACTTTGAGCTGTAATCGTTGAGGGTGAAAATAAAGTGTTTTTTAGTTTATGCAATGAAGACCTATTAATTCAGGTAAAGATGTTTAGAAAGAAGCACTTAATTAGATACTTCACTTAATATAGGTGAAACTGCTATATTTCCATTACTGGTAAATTTACACGCTGCTTCTTGTGCTCCTTTCAGGACCTTCTACAAGCACAAGACTTTAACAAGTTCCAGCCGCTGAAGAGCAAACTGCTTGAGACTGTGGATGAAATGCTAGCACATGACATTGCTCACCTCATGATACTGGTTAGACAGGAGGAGACACAGAGACCAGTCCAGATGGTTAAAGGAGGTGCTTTTGAGGGTACCCAAAATGGCCCATTTGGCCATGGATATGGTGAAGGTGCAGGAGAAGGTATTGATGATGCAGATTGGGTTGTGACCAGGGACAAACCCATGTATGATGAGATCTTCTACACGCTGTCCCCCGTCAATGGTAAAATTACTGGTGCCAATGCCAAAAGAGAGATGGTGAAGTCAAAGCTGCCCAACACCGTGCTTGGAAAGATATGGAAACTCGCCGACGTAGACCAGGATGGAATGCTGGACGATGATGAGTTTGCTTTAGCCAATCACCTTATTAAGGTTAAACTAGAGGGTCATGAGATTCCCAATGACCTTCCTTGTCACCTCCTTCCACCATCCAAAAGAAAGGTGCCAGAGTAAAAAGAAGATAAGTGAAATGAGCAAGAGAACCAGAGATCGAAGAAACCCGTTTACTTAAGTTATACATCTAATGTGAAATCCGCCTGCTGTGGCGTTTTGATTTATAGCAATAATCAAAATGCTAAACCAAATTAAGCTTACATTAACACCATAAGAAGTTAAATTAAATGTCTTTATGCTTCTTATATGTACTAAAAAGGGAAGAGAAACGTTAAAAAAAAGAAACGAGAGGACTTTCCAGTTATTCGATTCCCTATTGCTATGTATTATGCTTCTTAAAATTGTAATGCTTGATGAATACCTCATTGTATTGTAATTCAACAGTGTAATATACAAAACAGTTTGGAGTCTTATGCTGGTTGTAAATTGTAACACCTTTTTTAGAAGAGGCTTGTGCTGTATATGTTTACTAAATCAACCAAGAGGATTTGGTGTAGGTAATTCCACATCCATGAACAAAGTCTACAGTGCTTCTTGTGAAACATTAGCTACATCTTTTAATGCATCCGAGACCATAGCAGGGTACAGGTGTGTTATTCTTTAAAAACAACCATTTACAGTATATCAATTCAGTGGCAAGAAAGCTAAATTGAAAGAGTTTAAAATGGGAGCCCAAATTCTACGTTTGACGTTATAAGATGTAGAGAGCTATAATATATATTTCTGAAAAACCATATCAGTTAGTGGTAACCATAAACCTCGTAATCACCGTTCCATTTTTTGGGAGGAATGTGGAATATCTGGTAGTGTGGCCACATGTCAATGTGTGGAATGTACGTGGTTTTTGGGGTAATGGATGATGCCAGACATGTCTTTAGACAGAATAAACTAATCCTATTTCTGCCATGTCCTTTTTTTTGTTACATTAGGATCCAATAAGCATATACTGTAATATTGATGGCTTCATTTTATTTTGGCTCATACACCACATCATTACTAATATTTTAAAGTAATACTGGCAGTGGCAGCGGAGTCTCCGAGGTGTTGCTAAAACCAATCTGATTCCCCTAATCTGCCAGATAGGCCACCACTGATACTCCGAGCTGGGTACGTAGACCTCCATACACAAGTAGCATTTTGATTTTGGCATATGATAACTTATTTCATAAATATATGCTCACCATATTTTACGTTTTATTTTATTTATTATGTACCTGACATTAACACACTGTACACTTTCATACCCAACGTGGTGAAATCAGAAGTTTTCTTCACAGTAATTCTCAGGAGATACAGGTTCAGGATGAACCTTACCATTCCACATTCCCACGGAAAACCTCATTTCCAATACAGTTCTTAGACTAATTATGTATTTCACCTACAGCGAGGTCTCTGTATCAACTCATTTTGGGAGCACAATTACCACAACGTACCGCCCACCAATTCTCAGATGGAAAAAAAAAAGGTGTGTACAGGTACACAGACCCCTACCATCATTGATAAGACCCCCACAATACCCCTAAAACATTTATAAATAAAATAAACCAGCCCTTTACCCTGGCAGGAGTGGCCAACAGCAGTCCTCATGTTCCACCAACAGGTCAGGTTTTAAGGATATTCCTGCTTCAGCATAGGTGGCCCAGACAATGACTGAGACCTTGAGGACTGGAGTTGACCACCCCTGCAGTATGTCTTGGGCTGCGGTTCCAGTGAAGGCATGCGCTGGGCGTATAAGCACCGCCCCTCAATGGGGCTGGGCCCAGTACTCACCTTCACGCTGAAGGTGCAGCCGCGCTGTACTGGCAGTTTTTTAAAGCTCAATGATATTGAGTGTAGGACTTGCGACGGAGGCGTGGCCACGCCCCCGCCGGCGGTTCACCCAATGAGGGTGAACCAGCCGCGTGAGGTCATGGTCACGCCTCTGCAAACTCCCGACCACGCCCCCTCCCGTCGCAATCTCCCTCTCTCCCCCCAGACCGCAGATCGCGGTTACCGATGTGCACGCTACGCCCCCCCCGCCCTGCCGGGCGCGCATGTCACAGTCATGACAAGGACCGCAGCCTTAGGCTGCAGTGCTGAAACGTCAGGGCGGGTAGTGGAAGAGGGACGGCGGGCGCAGAGCAGAGTCGGCAGCAGTCCTTGGGGTCCCAACAAACCTTTCCATTACTGCACGGCACACTTGCTACTAACTCACTGGGACAAAGGGCCAATTAAAATCTACGGTGGCTGATGGGCTGGTCATGTCAGCATTGCCAAAGATTCTGATTGGCCCTTTGTCATAGCGAGTGTGCCATGCAGTAGCACTGAAAACGGTTCAAGCAGGGGCAACATGCACCAACATGGTAGTGGCCAAACTGGTACACTGTGATGCACGTATATCATATTGTGAGGTACTGGAACAAGGTGCTATGCTGCAGTTCTGTCATTTGGGCCATCCCCCTTCCCCAATCGGTGGAGTTACATGAGTGTAGTAGGATGTATACAATTCTGTGGGGTCTCTGTATCATGGCAAAAGTGGTGCAATTTTGGGGCAAAAACTGCACTAACTGTATCAAAGACAAATCCTATGAATTTCAATGGAATTTTTCTCTTTGATACACACCGTATAATTACCGATGTTTGTGCATTATAATTGTACTACTGTCACATTGCTACATGGACCTCTTTGTGCTGTTACTTTTCATTCTGCCTAAGAACACACTGACAGGGTTTAGGTATAAATCTCCCTGCCTAGCAAGCTGTACCAAATGTATTAATACATTTCTACACTTCAAACAACACCAAGCGGACAACCGTGTACTGAATCCAAGCAGTAATTTATTGGCATTCATACAAATATTCAAAGGCTCCTGTTCTTTACTATCTGCTGTGGAGTCGACTTCCCAGCGCTCGAGAAGCGTCCAACTCCATTCCAATGGCGACCGCTTCAGCTTATTGATTAGGAGCCACGGTATACTGGTTTTCTAGATTAACACTTTAATTCATGTTGATGACTATTCATTAGACATGTTAGGGTTTCCGGATATACATGTGCAAATGACAAATACTGCAACGGTGAAATTGACCAATATAGTATAAAACTATTCTGCTAGGATTTCTAGGAAATCATCAGTAATGAATATGGCTGTGAATTTGTGTTTTCAGTGACATTACAGACACATTTAGTGAAGCTCAAATCCCCAACATGATTACCATTGGCACCTCCTTTTGGTTGAGTACACTCAGAAGTTCTTGAACCCATACTCAGTCTTTTTGTTGTGCCGGTGATGGTATCCTCTGGCTCACGTCTCGCTCACAGCCCCCCGTGGCTTCTCCCCTCCACCCGCAGCATTCTGTATCTTATGGTGCAAGCCCCAGCGCTGTAAGGGATAAGTATGCTAGAGGTTTAGGCACCATCACTGTATGTGCAAAGCCTACATTTTTAAGTCAATAAGATAGAGGGTGAAGATTTGCATTCCCCCTTCCCACCCCCCTCAAAGGGAGGGTTGGTAATTATATAATTGGCAAATAAATGTTTTGTTTATAGGCAGATTGCAGTGGTGTATAAGTATATAGTTACATAGTCAATGAGGTTGAAAAAGTTCAACCTATGCTAAATTTAGACAACAGATACTTTATCCTATATCCGTACTTACAGTATATTGACCCAGAAGAAGGCAAACAAAAACCCCCAGTGAATCATCATCCAATGATATCTTATAAGGGGAAAAATAAATTCCTTCCTGACTCCAAGAATTGGATCAACATTCTTCCCATGTATACTTATTTTGTGTATCCCTGTATACCTTTCCTTTCTAAAAAGATGTCCATTTTTTTTTAAACAAATCTACTGTATCTGCCATCACAGCCTCCGTGGGTAATGAATTCCACATTGTAACTGCCCTTACTGTAAAGAACCCTTTCCTTTGTTGCTGGTGAATCTATGTAAATAAACCTACTGATTAAGCAGCTTTGGCGGTTCGCTTATACAGCATATTAAATAAAGGCCTCCATTTTTGTCCCATCCGGAGGGTGACGAGGTGGATGCTGGACTAATATTACAGCTTCGGCAAAAAGGTTATACAGGAATACGCTTATCTAGGCTGAAAGGAGACCCAGTTGTGACTAAATTGCTTCAATAAAAATTAATGGAAGGACAGCTACTCTGTGGTCAAAGCAGCATAATAAAGGTGGTTGTACTGTGCCTGATTTATAATTGATCTACATATATTAAACATTGGTCAAAACGCGTCGGTATACACAGTGAGTGTATGTGGGCAGGGAGGTAATGCGAGATTTTATAAAAATGATAACAATGTAACAGACCATTCTCTTGGTTACTGTGGAGGTGGATTTAGAGGAGCTAACAGCTCACTGAGGCCCAGAGTACTGTAAGCTCTGTTCAATTAAGGGCAAATACTGTTTGGTTACGCGAGAGCCATCTGTGCGCTAAGCTGAACACACCTGCGATACCTGGAAATATGCCAACATAAATAATTGGAATATACAATTAGCATATTTCTCAGGTGTGGTCAGTTTTGTGCGCAAGTCCTTTTGCAAATTAGGGTCTTTTCCTCTCTCCTGTACGAAATTTCGTGGATATGCGGTGTTAGTGGTAACATGTCCTTTTACATAGCATTAAAACTGGGTTAACATTATGTTATTCCTTTGAGTGTATAAGCGTTACTACAGTATTAACCTAACGTGTTTTAGGTTGGCGTTGTGTAAAGTTGCCTAACCGAGTGTAGTGTATCTGGGCAGGAAAATACCCCTGTGGTGGGAGAGAGATCTGCAAAATCCTTTATCCGCATAGACGTTGATGCAGTGCTTATTAAATGCATTTTATTGGCGTGCTTTGAGGTTTAAACCCTGTAATGATCGCTGATGTTAAAACATTTTTTTTTCGCCTGTGCAGGAATTCAAATAGTAAAAACAAAAACAGAAATGCCCAGTGCAACATACAAAGTGACACAACATATAGTACAAGTGATAATCTGCTCATGAGTAAAAGCCATTTGGTTAAACCCTTTGGCTAAAGCGTTATAAGCCCCCATGACCAATTTGCAGGTAATAACACTACCTGGTAAAATTCTCATGCACCTATTTTTTTTTTTTGCTGGAGGGAGAAAGGCCATACTGGGTCCGTCACACACAGGAACATGATAAAAACTGATAATTTGAAAGTGGGGCAGGCTTAACATTAATTAAAATAGTGTTAAAGGAGAAAGCCCTGAAAACCTGATATTTTATTGAAGTGAATCGTCTTTGCTGGCTCCTACAGGGTTTTCATGGAAAAAAAATTCATTGCCATGTAACGAAAAACCGTAACAAAAATCATGCCGCTAATGGGGGCGCGCATGCGTCCATTGCGCATGCGCAGAAAAGGAGCTTGCATGCCCCACCATGGATGCGCAGTATGGCCCTTGTCCACAAAGTGCATTGGAGCTCCCCCCTCTTCCAGCACGCATGCGCACTAATGGCTGCGGGCCTCTGTGCATGTGCGCCACTGACTTAGGGGGAGGAGGGGAGCCGAGAACACCAGGCAAGGAGAGAGCGAGAGAGCAGCGTTCCCGGTGCTGACACAGACAGACAGTCACACACGCAGAATTCACAGATAGTATAAATATATTGGTGCTGAGCACAGTATAAATATATTGGTGCTGAGCACGTGCGTTCTAAGTCACACCTTTGTGTTTTGTCACTGAAAGTGTTTTGATTGTTAATTAAAAACATCACCATAACAAATACAATTTGTGTGACACTACAAAGAAGTTTCATTTAAAATGTGTGTGCTCGGCACACATTCTTCTTTATTTACATTCCGATGCTTCATTCTGTATGAGCAGTTGAATGATGGTGTGTGCGGGACGTCATAATGGAAGTTTTAATGTAATCACAGTAACACAAGATGCTAGCAATTAAGAAACCTATTTTGAACACTAAAATGTTTTTTTGAAAGAAATCCTCACTATACGAGTTAAACTTATTTAGCTTTCTGTTCGGTGACGGCTGCTTGAAAGCAAATCTGGCAGCATGTTTTTAATTATGTTATCAGAAACTCTGGGGGACTGGTGCTTGTCAATCAAGGGTTCCTGTATCTTTATCCCAATTTCTGCTCAGAGGGTCAATTAATCTAGGGCAGAGGTTCCCAAATTTTTTTTTCTCTCTCACAGACCACTTGGAAACTGCCAAGGATCTCGGCGCACCACGTTGTGATCTTTCTACATTTCGTTTAACTATTGTAAAGTGCAATGCTTTGGATAACACTGATAAAAAAAAAAAACCCCATCAAAATAGTTGCATACAATTCACATTTTAATACAATAAATGTTATTCATACATTTTTTTTTGCATAAAAAAAAAAAAATATTGGAAAACAAACAAACAATTAATTTGTTCTTGATGGGCAATATTTTAATAATTTTTTATTAACGAAAAAATTGAGTATATTATTTTTTATACGATGTGTGTGCTTGTTGTGCAAAGTTCAGGGATAGATCAGATTCAACATTCATCCTGCTTCTGTATTTGGTTTTCAGGGCGATAACTAATAAAAAAAAAATTTTTTTAAATAGTGACCGTATTCGCGTGACAGCTCCAACAAACACTTGTGCATTACTAGACAAATCAGAGGGAAGCTCACATATTTTATTTTGAATGGATTACTTATCCAGTTGGTTGGTTCAGCTTCCACTGGAAAGTAATCTTCAAACTGTTGCTTCAGTATAAGAAGATATTCTGCCATGTCATTTATTTGTTTTTTTCTTGGCGAGAACCAGTTAATTTTTAGACGGAGAAGCTTCCAATGTTGGGAATGTGCTGACTTTATCCTTTCCCACGAGAATAGCAAACAAGTGAAGTTTCTTTATCGTTGTGTTGATTTTGTCTCTCACTTACAACAAAGTCGCTGAAGACGTGTGAATCTAGCTGTGAGGTAGGCCAATGGCGAGAGCCAGGATTAATCTTCAAAACAACTTGTAAATTGGAATGAATGGAATAGAAATAGCTGTAATTCAAACCAACAGGTAAGTACTTTACCTCTTGACACCCACACACTTCTATATGTGTAAGATGTTGTACATGAGCTCTACCAGTTTCATTACACAGTACACTAAAATTATTGCATTTGTAGGTCTAGCTTTTATGAAATGAACAGTTTTAACAGCAGAGTCCCAAACATTCTTCATTTCCGATGGCATTTCCCTGGTGGTCAGTGCTTCTCGGTGACTGCCACAGTGCACCCATCTGGCATTAGGATCCACTTCCTGGGTGCGAGCCACTAACCCACTGCCTTCCTGTGCACCGTCGGTACATATCCCAATGCAACGCTGCCAATCAATACTGTGTTCCTGCACAAACTCGTCTAATAACTGGAAAAGTTGTTCCACTACGTTTCTTGTTTTCACTGAATGACAAAACAAAATGTCTTCTATGGTTCCTTCCCATTCATGCCTGACGTATGTAAAAAGATTTACCAAGTTAGCAATGTCAGTCTCGTCTAATTGCAATGCAAAGTAGCTGCTGTTGTTCGCACGTTTTATAACAAAGTCTAACATTAACTGCCATATTTTGACTTCAGCGTGACATGGTGCTATATGAAGGCGGCGCAGCATCTAATTGTTTTGCTGTCTTCTCCGCACATTATAAACGCAAGTTCTTCAGCTGCAGGCAGAATAAGTTCTTCCCCACTAGTGTGAGCTTTCCCTGCTTTGGCCAGAAGAAGACTTGTTCCATATGAAGCTTCCAGCGCCTTTTCGGTTACGGATGCATGAGCAAACAACGTTCCATTCCCTTTGTTTTAACTCATTCAGTTTGCGCTTAAAACAATTCTGCAGCCTTGTCTTTGCAAGCAGTGGGATTTCTCTGTGAATGACGGCAGAGATGTACAGTTTCAAGCTTTCAGTAGCCCGCACTGCGACGCCGCATAACCGCACATTGCAAGCACAGTGAAACAGAACCGCACATTGCCAGCACTGCAATGCCGCATAACCGCACATTGCAAGCACAGTGAAACAGAACCGCACATTGCCAGCAGTGCAATGCCGTATAACCGCACATTGCCAGCACTGCGACGCCGCATAACCGCACATTGCCAGCACTGCGCCGCCGCATAACCGCACATTGCCAGCACTGCGACGTCGCATAACCGCATATTGCCAGCACTGCGACGCCACATAGCCGTACATTGCAGCACAGTGAAGCATAACCGCACAGTGCCAGCACTGCGACGCCGCACAACCGCACATTGCCAGCACTGCGAAGCATAACCGCACATTGCCAGTACTGCAACGCCGCATAACCGCACATTGCCAGCACTGCGAAGCATAACCGCACATTGCCTGTACTGCAACGTCGCATAACCGCACATTGCCAGCACTGCGACGCATAACCGCACATTACCAGTACTGCGACGCATAACCGCACATTACCAGTACTGCGACGCCGCATAACCAAACATTGCCAGCACAGCGAAGCATAACCGAACATTACCAGCACAGCGAAGCATAACCGCACATTGCCAGCACAGCGAAGCATAACCGCACATTACCAGCACTGCGACGCCACATAACCGCACATTGCCAGCACTGCGAAGCATAACGGCACATTGCCAGCACCGCGACGCATAACCGCACATTGCCAGCATAGCGACGCATAACCGCACATTGCCAGCACTGCGACGCATAACCGTACATTGCCAGCACCGCGACGCATAACCGCACATTGCCAGCACCGCGACGCATAACCGCACATTGCCAGCACTGAGATGCATAACCTCACATTGCCAGCATTGCGAAGCATAACCGCACATTGCCAGCACTGCGACGCATAACCGCACATTGCCAGCACCGCGACGCATAACCGCACATTGCCAGCACTGAGATGCATAACCTCACATTGCCAGCATTGCGAAGCATAACCGCACATTGCCAGCACTGCGACGAATAACTGCACATTGCCAGCACTGCGACGAATAACTGCACATTGCCAGCACTGCGACGAATAACTGCACATTGCCAGCACTGCGCCACATAACCGCACATTGCCAGCATAGCGACGCATAACCGCACATTGCCAGCACTGCGACGCATAACCGCACATTGCCAGCATTGCGAAGCATAACCGCACATTGCCAGCACTGCGAAGCATAACCGCACATTGCCAGCACCGCGACGAATAACTGCACATTGCCAGCGATGCATAACCGCACATTGCCAGCATTGCGACGCATAACCGCACATTGCCAGCACTGAGAAGTATAACCGCACATTGCCAGCACGGCATAGCATCTCCTCAATGAGCCCCAGCCAGGGTGCCTCCTTCAACTGATGGCCAACCTGGAGAAAAAAAATTCCCTTGCTTGCCGGCGTGCTGCGGCAGCATGTCCCGGCATCCTGCTGCAATTCCCCCTCCAACTGCAGTGAACATGGCTGCACAGAATACATAGACCATAAATGTATCAGTGGATGTGTCCCTCACATGTATCATGTATCATGTGTCCCTCACATGTAGGAGGGAAGCAGTTAACACAAAGTAACAAGATAACTGCTTAGAATGTAACCTATTGGCACATTTCTAAGTCATGTATACTCACGGTGATGAAAATAAGAGGCTGCACAAGGTAGGGAAGTCGGTATAATGTATACATATACAAATAGATAAATACAGGGGGCAATGCCCTTGATGAAATCAGCAACAGTCTCACTACACCCTGCAGTAGCCTATTTATATGCCATATGTGTACTTCACATAGTAGCGCTATATACAGTACAGTTCCTCATAAAATAGAGTGTGGTCCAATACCTCTTGGATGGTATATATATATATTTTTGTCTGTTACATTGTTTTATTAGGTGAGCTGTAGGCTCCAATATATCTGTCTGGGTGTAGTTCAAGAGTCAGTTATTTATCATTACATTGAGTTCCTCACCCCATTTACAAAGAATAGCATGTTTCCTTAGAAAGATAATTTCATTTACTGCAAATTTCAAAATAAAAGAAGGGAGAAAGATGGCAAGAAGATACGGTTTGTATGCAACATTAGACTATTGTTTACTTGGAACATGATAGCGCATGTGCGAGATGCCGTGCATGCGCAGTGTGAGACGCACGAGGCGGCCATTACAGACGCAGGCTCCGTGGGGACTAGAAGCCCTACAATGCACAGGAGCTGCAGGAACATGTGAGCAGGCTTATCCAGTCGCGTGGCGGATTCCCTTGCAGGGGGATATTGATACATTGCGCGCTAGGAGCACGGCAGTCAGAGCTGGGACAAGGTCATGGTAGGTTGTATGTGCAGGTGTCCCCGACTCCCCTCAGTTCGTGGTTGCTGCAGGGTGTAAGGAAAAAGGGAACACATCCCTTGCGTTGTGTTCCCTCCTTACTTCCTGCTGCACAGTGTCCCGTTGCAAGAGATCAGAGAGCGAGTCCACCACGGCGTGCTTCCTCCTTGCCCCATGCTGTACAGTCTCCCGCGCACCTTACAGAGAGCGCACGCCCACGGAAGGGCTTTCAAGGTTCCCACGGAGCTTGGTTCCGCCCCTCAGCTTGTGTTGCGCGGCGGGCACACGGGACGCGCGTGCCCCGCTCCCCAGTTGCGCATCAACTTTAATAACTCCCTCACCTATCTCCTGCTTCTCACAGCCTATCCCTGCCTCCTCAGAGGCCACTCCGCTCCACCCCCTTCTCTCATTTGACTCCTGTTGCTATATATGCTCAGCTCTGTCACTTCCTCTTTATACAGTAGTATGTAACATAGTTATTGGTAGCCTTGTGTTCCCACCTCTATTCCTGCCTCGTTCCTGCCTGTGTCCTCACCTTGTTGCTGCTTGCCTCCCTGTGTACCGACCCGGGTAGACTTTGGAACATTATCTGGATTACCGACCCTGGCTTGCCTCTGGCCTTCCACTCTTCTCCAACCCTAGACCACAGCACTTGGACTCTGGCCACTCTCCTGGCACCTACCTACGACCTCGGCAAGTATCAAGGCTAACCCTCTCTCTCAACCCAGACCCGGCAATCTTGACTATCCACCCTCCATGCGTGCCTCCGCTGCTTTGGATGCGCAGTTCTATACTTTCCCACCTCACTACCGGGGTTCATGGTGAGCACAAGCATTACACAGGGACAGGCCCATGAGATAGGGACACTGCCTCTGTAGCATAAGTGTGAAGGACACAGCCAGGCCTGGGACCACATCACCACCATGAGACATTTTTCATGGTGGCACCGTCCACACGGAATACCACATAACGTAGAGGCGGCGGCTACGCCAACATCGCTGGGATCAGTGGATCCAGTTCCTCTTCTGACCTCTTCTACCTGGGCAGGTACTCCAAGTGCACCAACAATACACCATCAGTTCTTGTGGGCAGAGCTGTCAACCACATTTGGGTGGGTTAGTTCCTGTGGACACAGGGGAGGTTAGGTGCCCAGGACCACCTCAGTACTATGTAATATGCTGTGAAGCTGTTTCCCCGTGTCAGGGAAGGCTGTGCCCCTATGTTATATGCTGTGAAGCTGTTTCCCCATGTCAGGGAAGGCTGTGCCCCTATGTTATATGCTGTGAAGCTGTTTCCCCATGTCAGGGAAGGCTGTGCCCCTATGTAATATATATATAGTCAAAAGGAGTTCTGCTGAGCGTGGCCAAATGTATACAACAAAAGACAAAAAATACCCAATGCTACATTCAATGTGACAAAATTCATAGTTAAATACTTCCATGTTCATATTCTCATAAGTAAGAGTCATTTAGTTAACCAAAGCGTTATAAGCCGGCCGCCATGTCACGGCATGACCAGTATGCAGGTCCTAACACTACCGGTGAAAATTCTCCTTTACCTCTGCTGGAGGGAGAATGGTCTCAATAGACCTGTCCTGCACAGGAACATGGAAAAACCAGTTGCTTAAAAAGTGGGGCTGGGTGAGCTTAAACCCTGGGAGGAGGGGCCACTTCCTGTGAAGCCACTTCGGTGACGTCTGTGGTGTCATTTGATGCTGAGAATATGAAGGAGGAAGAGGGAGGCAGAAAGGAGGCGCCCAGCATATGCAAGTGACTTCCCATCAGGTCCGAGAGCACGGCAAATGTATATGGGGACGGACATTTTTGCCGCCCCACAAATTTTGCCGCCCTAGGACCGAGACTAATGGTAAATCTGCCATTGGGGGGTGACGCAGTTAGGGGGAGTTTCTTTTAGTTGGGCTGGCAGGGCGCATGGTCAGTCCTGCCAGCAATTCCTGACCACCCGTCCCAGTTTTGCGTATAGTGCTAATAACGTGTTTAATGTTTATTTAAAAAAAATGAAATAAAGCAAATATTATATATAAAAGAGAATACCTGGCTTTACCTTCTATAATCAAGAAAGATTTTGTAGAAATCTGTCCTGCTATTTAGGGGGTTATTTGCTAAAGTTTTCTGGCTGTAAAACTGATTGAGCCACCTGTGCTGAAGCAGGGATATCCTGAAAACCGGACCTGTTGGTGGCCATTGATGACTGGAGTTGGCCAACCCTGCCATTGACCATAATCCCCTTAGACCAATCCCTGGTCCATCCATCTCATTAAGGAGAATATGATACTGTCTCTCACGGCTACTGAATGAATAATAAACATTGGAGGAGAAATTCGGAGCAGCAATCATCTCCTGCCTCTGTACAGAGGTCCAGGAGATAATGTGAAGCTGGGTCTGATATCAAAGCGGTTACATATTAAAGTCTTCCAACTGCAAAGCTGAAGCAAAACTGGACCGAACAGAATCAAGTCTTAAGTGTTGCCGATTTCTCAGCAGGAATATGATGGGCGTTATTCTGAACATTGCGATAGCCCCGATCCCACGCTATTGCATACTAAGCCCCATATACTTTCATGATACTTACAATATAGGCCCTGCTCTACTAAACCACGCTAAGTTGCAAAGCACTCTAAAGCCCATTCTTTATAACGCCTAGTGAATATGCTTCACAGTCTTCTAAACATACAGTACTGACCACCTATCAATGTCGGATGACGGATGATATACTTCAACACTGGTTCTTTTTCTAAATTAAAGTCCGATTATAATTTGCACTCTACAAATAAAACACCTGTGTTAAAGGCAATGAAGACCATTAAAATTGCCAAGATGAATGTGGCAAACTATTTGACAGTAGTTTCTAGTGTTTATTTCAGTTCTCTACATAAACTCATGGGGACCACCATGTGTGGTTGAACAAGACCTGAGTACATTTCAGCTCTGTGTATTTGTTCTGGGCCTTGGGCTGTTTTTGATTTCCGTTCCACTGTAGATCAGAGGATGAGGCTCTCCGTTCAGAACCCTTAGCTGTACTGCTTTAGTCCGGCCGGTTTTGGTTTCCTAAAACCCAATCCCTTTCACCTAATTGTAACCTCTGTTTTCTAATTAAGTTGTCACTATACCAAACATTAAGTTATTTTAAGTCTTTTCCTTTCCTTCCGTGTCTCTCCAGCCCTTCCCTTGCAGAAATGCAGCCCCCATAGCAATTTTCCAACAAAATGGAAAAGTTCAAGGTCAGTTCAATTCAAAATACATAGTTTAACTCTGACACAATTTGGAAATAAATAGACTGTGCCCATTAATATCAAACGCCTATTCTTAAACACACAGATTACATTCTTTCTACTGGACACACTTTGTCCCTGTTACCACTAAGGCCCCTATGTAATATGCGGTGAAGCGTTTTCCCCGTGTCAGGGAAGGCTGTGCCCCTATGTAATATGCTGTGAAGCTGTTTCCCATGTCAGGGAAGGCTGTGCCCGTGTTATATACTGTGAAGCTGTTTCCCCACGTCTGGGAAGGCTGGGCCCCTATGTAATATGCTGTGAAGCTGTTTCCCCACATCTGGGAAGGCTGTGCCCCTATGTAATATGCTGTGAAGCTGTTTCCCCATGTCAGGGAAGGCTGTGCCCCTATGTTATATGCTGTGAAGCTGTTTCCCCATGTCAGGGAAGGCTGTGCCCCTATGTTATATGCTGTGAAGCTGTTTCCCCACGTCTGGGAAGGCTGTGCCCCTATGTAATATGCTGTGAAGCTGTTTCCCCATGTCAGGGAAGGCTGTGCCCCTATGTTATATGCTGTGAAGCTGTTTCCCCATGTCAGGGAAGGCTGTGCCCCTATGTTATATGCTGTGAAGCTGTTTCCCCACATCAGGGAAGGCTGTGCCCCTATGTTATATGCTGTGAAGCTGTTTCCCAATGTCAGGGAAGGCTGTGCCCCTATGTTATATGCTGTGAAGCTGTTTCCCCATGTCAGGGAAGGCTATGCCCCTATGTTATATGCTGTGAAGCTGTTTCCCCACGTCAGGGAAGGCTGTGCCCCTATGTTATATGCTGTGAAGCTGTTTCCCCACGTTAGGGAAGGCTGTGCCCCTATGTTATATGCTGTGAAGCTGTTTCCCCCTGTCAGGGAAGGCTGTGCCCCTATGTTATATGCTGTGAAGCTGTTTCCCCCTGTCAGGGAAGGCTGTGCCCCTATGTAATATGCTGTGAAGCTGTTTCCCCACATCAGGGAAGGCTGTGCCCCTATGTAATATGCTGTGAAGCTGTTTCCCCACGTCTGGGAAGGCTGGGCCCCTATGTAATATGCTGTGAAGCTGTTTCCCCACGTCTGGGAAGGCTGGGCCCCTATGTAATATGCTGTGAAGCTGTTTCCCCGTGTCAGGGAAGGCTGTGCCCCTATGTTATATGCTGTGAAGCTGTTTCCCCATGTCAGGGAAGGCTGTGCCCCTATGTTATATGCTGTGAAGCTGTTTCCCCATGTCAGGGAAGGCTGTGCCCCTATGTAATATGCTGTGAAGCTGTTTCCCCCTGTCAGGGAAGGCTGTGCCCCTATGTAATATGCTGTGAAGCTGTTTCCCCCTGTCAGGGAAGGCTGTGCCCCTATGTAATATGCTGTGAAGCTGTTTCCCCATGTCAGGGAAGGCTGTGCCCCTATGTAATATGCTGTGAAGCTGTTTTCCCGTGTCAGGGAAGGCTGTGCCCCTATGTTATATGCTGTGAAGCTGTTTCCCCATGTCAGGGAAGGCTGTGCCCCTATGTAATATGCTGTGAAGCTGTTTTCCCGTGTCAGGGAAGGCTGTGCCCCTATGTTATATGCTGTGAAGCTGTTTCCCCGTGTCAGGGAAGGCTGTGCCCCTATGTAATATGCTGTGAAGCTGTTTCCCCGTGTCAGGGAAGGCTGTGCCCCTATGTTATATGCTGTGAAGCTGTTTCCCCGTGTCTGGGAAGGCTGTGCCCCTATGTAATATGCTGTGAAGCTGTTTCCCCATGTCAGGGAAGGCTGGGCCCCTATGTTATATACAAAAAACAAAACTGTGCGCTACTACCTAACTACCTATAAAGTTTAAATGTATAAATATATACAGTGCAGTGACTATACCATCAATTTAGTGATAAAAAATGTATAAAAAATTAAACCACAACTCCCACAGTGAGATAGTTAAACATTAAATAATAAGTGCCACATAACCGTGTTGGGGATAATGGCGTCTGCAGCTGTAAACGCAGGGGTGGCTCAGCACCCCACACACACTAAGAGAAGGGAAACAAAAAGAAAACAGCGCACAACGCCAAATAGTGAAGCAAATTCAACAATATATTATAGAATTAAAAAGGGGGTAATATATCTGCGTACATAAAAAGGTTGGTAAAAGGCATGTAGTGTCTAACAGCCGAGTGGTAAACAGTGTGATACACACTACATGCCTTTTACCAACCTTTTTATGTACGCAGATATATTACCCCCTTTTTAATTCTATAATATATTGTTGAATTTGCTTCACTATTTGGCGTTGTGCGCTGTTTTCTTTTGTTCCCCTATGTTATATGCTGTGAAGCTGTTTCCCTATGTCAGGGAAGGCTGTGCCCCTATGTAATATGCTGTGAAGCTGTTTCCCCATGCCAGGGAAGGCTGTGCCCCTATGTAATATGCTGTGAAGCTGTTTCCCCATGCCAGGGAAGGCTGTGCCCCTATGTAATGTGCTGTGAAGCTGTTTCCCCATGTCAGGGAAGGCTGTGCCCCTATGTTATATGCTGTGAAGCTATTTCCCTATGTCAGGGAAGGCTGTGCCCCTATGTTATATGCTGTGAAGCTGTTTCCCCATGTCAGGGAAGGCTGTGCCCCTATGTTATATGCTGTGAAGCTATTTCCCCGTGTCAGGGAAGGCTGTGCCCCTATGTTATATGCTGTGAAGCTGTTTCCCTATGTCAGGGAAGGCTGCGAGTTCAGATTAAATGAATGGGATTAAAATATTTTCCTGTACGTGGAAGACGGCTTTGCAGCATAATCAAAACCGACCTAAAATAGTAATATTCCCTCACGTAAATATCTTTAAAAAAAAGTTATTTAAGACCAATCTTAAAACCCACCTCCTTAAAGAAGCATATGAGTAGCTCAGTGGCTGATACTTTACACCTCATACATAAACCTTCGCTCCTTGCAGACGCACTTACCAGAACACCCTCCTACTGTCTCTGTATGTTCTCCCTGCTTACCAATTAGATTGTAAGCTCTTCGGGGCAGGGACTCCTTTTCCTACGTGTCACTTTTATGTCTGAAGCGCTTCTTCCCATTATGTGTTATTTGTATTATTTGTCTTTATATGATTATCTTGTTTTTTACTGCTGTGAAGCGCAATGTACGTTAATGGCGCTATATAAATAAAGATATGCATACATTTTATTAAATGATGTTGTTATGTGAGTGTCTCTGTGCATGTTAACATTGATGCACTGACATTGCCTCCCCCATAACACAATAATAGGTTCGACCAGGGGCATAGCTATAGCCCGGGCAAAGCCCGGGGGCCTGTGTCCTTTGGGGGCCCACTCAGAGCCACTAACAGAGAGGAGAGCCGGGACATTTGGCCCAGCTGTGTAGTCGTCTCATCACTGAAGTCAGGTCCCCCTTTCCTCCTCCGGCCCCCTTAACAGCCACAGTGACAGCTTCAGTCAGTGCTCAGAGCACAGCATTAAAGCTGGTGAGCGGTGAGCTGTGAGGGAGGAGAGGGGTGTTGGTTGCAGAGAGAGCACACAGCAGAGGCTGGGGGCAGCTGGGAGGCGGGGGTTGCAGAGAGCAGGCAGCAGAGACTGGAGGTGGAACTGAGGCAGAGAGCTGCAGAGCGCTGCCTGCCCCTGCTCTCTGTGACATCAGGGGGAGGAGTTACTATGTGCTGCTGTGGGAACATATGCTGTGTGTATTTGTGTGTCAGTTTGATGTGTGTGTGTCAATTTTTCTATGTGTGTTTCAGTCTGTCAGTGTGTCAGTACTCTGTGTGTGTTTGTGTGTAAATGTGTTAGTTACACTTTGCTCTGTCAGTGTGCTATTTGTGATTCAGAGTCTGTCAGTGTGCTGTGTGCTTCAGTGTCTGTCAGTGTGCTGTGTGTGCTTCAGTGTCTGTCAGTGTGCTGTGTGTGCCTCAGTGTCTGTCAGTGTGCTGTGTGTGCCTCAGTATCTGTCATTGTGCTGGGTGTGCTTCAGTCTGTCAGTGTGCTTTGTGTGCTTCAGTGTCTGTCAGTGTGCTGTGTCTGTCAGTGTGCCTCAGTGTCTGTCAGTGTGCTGGGGGGGGGGCACAGTTGGTGAAACTTGCCCCGAGAGCAAAAACACCAAGTTACTCCCCTGCATTTACACATATTTACATTATCAGATGCATCAACAGCAGCTTGGTCAGACCTCCACTCCTCAGACGCACTGTCAGAGGCCCCTCCACTCCTCAGCTGCTCCCCCCGCCCCGCTCCTCATCCTACCAGAAAGACCCCCTCATCCTCAGGGGGCTATTGCAGTGTGTGTGTGTATATATGTGTGTGTCTGGTTATTGTAGTGTGTGTGGGGGAAGGTCATTGTAGTGTGGGGGGTTATCGTATTGTGTGTGTAGGTGGTTATTGTAACTTGTATATTGTGGGGGGGGGTATTGTATTGTAGAGGGGGAATTGTATGTGTGTGTGGACAGGGGGAGGGGGAAATAAATGTGAGGAGGGGATTGAGGGAGCTGGATTGAGTGTGGAGGTGGGGGTTTACTGAGTGATAGCGGAGGGGGGGGGGGGAGTGGGAGAGGAAAAGGGGGGTAGTGAGGGAGGGGTATGAGAGGAGGAGTAAAATACATGAGGAGAGTGAGGAGGTGTAAAAGAGGGGGGGCTCGAAGGGCCACCAACACGTGCGGGGAGCCGATGGAAACTCCTGAATCTACAGAATGTGTTCACTCATAATGGGGCCTGGAAACAAATGTTGCCCGGGGGCCCACGCATGTCTAGCTACGTCACTGGGTCCAACGCACCTCAACATAAGGATCCAAGACTGACCATGTTCCCACTGCGGGTCCACACTTTACCTGACCTTGAGTGTATCAACTATACAACTGCAGCACCTCTCAGGGGATCCGTCTCGTCTGCGTAAACACACGACGGAGCAGGGGAGTGTTAGCTGGGCTTGTCGCCCTCCGGTAGGTCTCCTCAGTTGCTGTCCTACACGTTTCACTACTATTGTACCTACCAGAGACCCTCACATCCACCACCAGTTTAAGTTCTTTCACATCTAAGGCTGTCTCTCATTTTAACCTGGTCTGTAACTGTTTCATACGCCCATAATATATATTTTCTTTAACTGTGCACGCAATGTCTTGTATATAATGTATACCCTGTTCATTTATGTAACTGTATTTGTAACCATGTATTATTTGTCTCAACTCTGTGCCCAGGACATACTTGAAAACGAGAGGTAACTCTCAATGTATTACTTCCTGGTAAAATATTTTATAAATAAATAAATAAATAAATTGTAGCTTCCTCAGGGGCTCCTGACCAGGGTTGCCAGGTGTCAGGTTTTGAGCCCAGGTTTTGTCCCTGCGTCTGGTAACAAATGAGAGGTAATACCGGACATGTATGTGTCCGGTATTACCTCTCTGAACGTGTGGCGGCAGAGCCAGAACAAGTATTCCGGCGGCTGCGAGAAGCCCTGCAGCCAGACAAAGTAGTTGCAGCTTGGTCTGGCTCTCCCTGAGCTGCAGGCGTCTCCCTTACTCTGTCCCACACAGACCGTCTGAGGCTGGCATGTGCCGGACACTCTTACGTCGGCGTGCACCGGAAGCAAGCTGGGCTCAGCTTCCAGTGCATGCCAGCATGAGAGGGAGGTCAGGTGCGTGCCAGCATTAGACTCTAGGTGCGAGGCCGAGTGAGGAAGAGGCCTGCAGCTGGGTAGAGCCGAACCGAGACCATCACCAAGGTAATTCTGAATTGTATATGTATGGGGGGAGGGGTATTTTTAATATGTATGGGGGGTGGGGATATTTTTTTTATATATATTGGGGTGTCTTTTTATATATATATATTGGGAGGGGGGTCGCATCTTTTACTATTGTGCCCAGTATTTTTGGAGAAGTCACCTGGCAACCCTACTCATGATGTTTATGAATACAGTTCCTTTTAAACTAAACAATGTTTGCGCGCTCGTGACGTCACGTGCGCGACCGGCGTCATCCTCGAATCCAGATTGGAGAAAGCTCCGATCACGCGATGACAGTAAAAAGTATGTGAATTGCAAGAGGGTGTTTGTGGTACTGTGTTACCATATAGATTTGGAATAGTGTGTTATAAAGAAGAATGTGGAAAATACAATGCATAACAACAACCGTTTACAACACACACAATGTTATATAGCCCGATAAATAGATATCTGAAAAAGGGAGGTCTGAAAAAATATGAGACAGCATTACAAAAAATGATGCATTCCACAGTGGGAATCAATGCTACATTACACGTCATACCAAGGGGAATAAAAAGAGAAGAGCCATTAGTATACAGAGGGTAGACAACCTCATTTAAATAGACTCAGGGCTGCCGACAGGGGGGGGGGGGGGAGCTGGGACAAGTGTGGAGCGGGTATATTTTGTATTTGGGGGGTGGGAGGTTTATATGTTTTTGGGGGTGGGTGGAGGTTTTTTTTTATACAGTATGTGTAGCCAAGTAACTTCTGGCTACTATATTCTTTGGCCCTAGTACTATGTCTTGGTAAGAGCAGGCAGTGCTAGGGTTAATTCCCTCTCACGTGGCCTAGCACGTGAGCTTCATCCCCGGTAAGTTAGTCTGTTACAGGCTCATGTCTGGGCTTGTAAACTGCTGGGACCACATGACAGGAGGAGGGCCTAGCTGCAGTTTTTGTATGCAAGATGTGGGTGTCCATCAAATTGGTGTGTCTGAAAGTGTTCTGCGCTACCCTGTGCATAATTCTGTGTTCCTGCTTTGCCTATGGGGGTGAGGGAAGTCTAGACTAGCCTGGGGGCCTCAAGCCCTTGGGGCGACTAATCCTGTCCTGCCCAGGGAAGAGATGGTATCCCTGGGCTGAAATACCTGAAGATATGGACCTGTTATGTATGCGGTTAAGCTGTTACCAATAAACCCTGTTGCATTGATACTGGTACTCCAGAGTCCTTTATCTACCCTATAGAAGTTCCAGTGGGGATAAAACCTTTCTATGGCAGGAGCCCTGCAGGATGGAGGCGCTGCACCATCCTAAGAGTCATGCTGTCCCCATACCATCGCAGAGACTCAGCCTTCTGTGAGTCAACAGGTGAGCACCACAACACATAATATCCCTAGTACCAGCAAATCTCCCTTAGGGGGGGATTGGAGTGTTACATATGTATTTGGGGGGGGGTGAGGTTTTTTCTTTATATGTATTTGGGGGGGTGGAGGTTTTTTTAGCTGTATTTGAGGGGGGTAAAGTGGAGTTTGGTATGTATTTGGAGGATGGAGGTATTTTTGGTATGTATTTGGGGATAGAGGTTTTTTGGTATGTATTTGGGGTGGGGGGTTTGTATGTATTTGGGGAGTAGGGTTTGTTTTGCTATGTATTTGGGATGTGGGGGGTTTGTATGTATTTAGGGGGGTGGGAACTTTTTTTGTATTTGGGGGGTGGGTGTTTTTGGTATGTATTTTGTGGGGGGATTGTGTGTGGGGAGGGGGGATTGAGTGAGTGAGTGGGGTAATTGACAGAGGGTGGGGTTGAGAGGAGAGGGGGGGGTGAGGGAGTGAGTGAGGAAAAGAGGGAGTCAGAATGAGATGCAGGGGAGAGAAATACATGTGGGGGGGCAGGATTAAGTGAGAGTTGGGTAATTGGAGGGGGTGAGTAAGCAAGAGAGGGAGTGAGACGGTGCGGTGAGAAACACATGGGAAGAGGAGGGGAAATAGAGGGGTCGTGTGAAGTGCGGGAGGGGGCTCGCAAGACCACTGACTCGGGGGTGAGAGGGGGGGCGGACGTTACTCTAGTTCTGGGCCCCGGAAAATCTGTCTGTGGAACTGAATAGACTACATATTGCAGAGAGGGGAAGACCTACATCAATGCAAACGTAATTTCAAATTAGAGGTGCTGCTGATGGAGAGGATCCAGATCACAGCAGATTCAGCGATTTGATCCAGCAGCTACTGTAGCTGATCTCTTCTGCACCCCTCCTGAGTGTCCTCCTACACGCCTGATACCCACATATGTTTGTGAGTTTTTTTTAAATTGTATTACTTTTTTTTGTCAATATAACTGGTTGCACTATGCAACTTTTCTCTCTTATTTTGAGGTGGCTCTGGAAGACACTGACACCCCCATCCATATAGACTCACAGAAAAGGGTTGTTCTCATAAAGCTGGAAAACTGTGACACTTGTGAGTGTATCAACTATTTTATTTTGAAGAGTATACAAGGATTCAGGTTACACCGAGCCCTTTGTCTGTCCTGCCCTTTGTTTCCACTGCCCTTCGCAAGGCCAAAGTCAACAGACACACTGATCAGTCAGCATATGCTACAGTATATGCAACGTTTTCATGGATGTACAGTATGCATTTTTCTTAGCTCAAGGTGGAGCCCACATATCAAAGTTAACCTATTATGGTCCAGATTTACAAAAGTCATTGATTCAGGGCTGATATAACAGGACGTTAGCTAAAACAGTAACACGTTATTTTCCCTGTTTTTCACACAGCTAATGACTATATGTGTGTATTATTATTAACGCCCAAATACATCATTACATTAGCATAAGCTTAACATCACATTGTTGTAATGCAACATTGTGTTATCTGCCAACAACGTCATGTACTGTATGTCATAGCCATCCAGATCGCAGAAGTCTTATTTGAATAAAGTACTGAATGATTTACTATACAGTAGCTCCATAAACACTCGCTTATACAAAACGTGGATAGATCCCTATGAACACACTACGATACACCTCGAATGCATGGGAAATACGCGCATTTTAATTATTAAAATATACTTTCTCCTCTCGAGCAAAATCCTTATTTCAGTTTCAGTGTCTGGGAATAACGTCACCTTCAGGTATTACTTTACTAAGCGAACATTGAGTCTCTGGGTTAACCTTAATGCCATTTAGCAGGCATGTGATGTTAGGGGAAACGCCTTGGTTAGGGTAACGGTATGTCAAGTAACTTAACAGAGTCTTGTTTTGCATTATTTCAATTGACACCAGTTAATTTATGTGGTTATATTTGTAAACGTGTTTATTTGTAATGTTGTTATTTTTTTATATTAAAAAATGGTTTGTAAAGCAGTAATTAATGCTGAATTTAGGAAAATATGGTCAGTTTGTCCTGCATGTGATTTATTGTATCAGTAAGGCCGAGTTCAGGGTGCATGCTGAGGCTGCAGCTCCCGTGCGCACCTCCACGCACGCTCCTGCAGCCCAGCGATCTGTGTTCAGGCTGCAGGAGTCGGGTTGCGGCGTTTGAGGGGCGTGGCAGGGGGTGTGGCCACTGTGTCACGGAGCTGGTTCGCTGAACCAGCTCAAGTGACGCGACTGCCACCCAAAAAAATCAATTTCGGTTGTAACGGCAAAATGTAGCAGCGACAACGCTGTACTTTGCCGCCACAAGAAATTGCAACCTGACATGGTTCATGTCATTGTTCCGATTGTGCGCGTCGTGTAGTAAGCACCCTGAACTCGGCCTAAGGTGCCCCTGTCTCTCTGATACTACGGCCGCCTGCTGTGAGAGAGCTCACGGGGAGAGCTCACGGGGAGAGCTCACGGGGGAGCCCACTTATATAAAAGTTAGCCTATTATGTTTTCACAGCCACAGATTTCAGCATTAAAACACGTTATCTGAACCGTCAAACAGACTGCGTGTCATTACTTCAGCACTTTTATATCACATACTGCAGAGTACTATAAAGGTGAAGACTTGCAAACTGAGGCCCGTTACACAAGCAGATGCTCAACACACAGTGACCTAAGAGAACAAAGGGAGTAGCCAGAGGCAATCACACACCCCCAAGGATCAGCTCACCATGTTCACAAACTGACTTTATATAATGATTTAAAAATACTTGTAAAAATGATAAAAGGGCATAAATCACCAAGATGGAACCCTGTTAGTTCACTTTGGTCCTAGGAGAGTTTGGCTCTTTAAAGTTGGACCCTCTCTGAGACTTTAACCGAAAGACCATCCAGGTCAAAATTCCTCCACTGAATTCCCCCTCAGCAAATCCTTTTCAAAACAGCCCATCCCCACACATACAGAAATAATGTTATCATAGACATAAAGGAGCATTGTTTTCTGCTGGCCTCACCACAGAGGAAAAATTCCTATTTAATAAAAGATGTAATCTCATATCATCAATCAGTGGAATAAGATAAACAGTATATTATACCCTGCACTTGTTGCAGTATATCTACATGAACATAAAACATTCTCTCTGTTTCTGCCTGGGTTTTTAATAACTTATACGCATTCACTTCATTTTAACAAGTGATAGGGCAGAAAATGTAGAAACCATTAACTCTTTGATGCTCCATACAAGAAAAACAGCTATTCTGTATCTGCATAACACAGGTCTGTGTTAAAGTAGAGCTATATCAAGTAAATCAAACGTCCCAATTCGTACCCAGTTTTGTCTGGACTGTTTTCTGTGCTCATTTTGTATTTAATTTCGTAGAACTGGTTTCTTATTTAGGAAACCACAACCCATTCATTTGCCTCAACCGCTAGCCCAGTATGGAGAGGGGAAATTCAGATTGTATCCCACCAATGCTTCAAGATACATGGGGGCCATACAGAAGTGGGCAAGTGTCTGACGTTCAGAGTAGGACAACACCTGAGTGACCTTCAGATTTCTACTTCAAATCACAAGATCAGTGCGCAATTCTCTTAATTTCTTATTGCCATTGTAAGGAGTTATCCTTAAACTTCTTTCACCATCATCTCTTTAGTATATGTAAATCCATTCCACTGCCGTCCCTCCAATTCTACTGTTTATATGTGTGCTTCAGAGTTACATGTCCACCATGTAACCCTATACATGTACAGTATTTGTAATCGCAGCCAAACCATAAGGCCACTAATGAAGACCAACTTATTTTCTTGTTGACCTAAAAAGTCCAGAAATTCAGATTGCTTCTCAACAAATCCTTCCTGTGCCCACTTGTTGCTTTAAATAACATTTCCTCTTTCTCCATCACAGAGGATACAATTCTGACCATTAATCATCCTGAATCTAACTAGTGAGTTCATTCTAGTTCTCTCTCTTCTCTACTCACCTTCACTCTGTTTGTTGATTCTTGCCTTTTTATACCTTTGCAACATTTCTATGATCCTCTCTTCGGTCAAACTTCATCAAGAACTATAATAGATGCCATCATCATCTTCTGCATTTGTGACCTCCTACCCAGCTCATCATGGGATCCAGAGCCAAAACACCTGCAATGTAATGCTTTGAACCATAGCAGATCTCTATGTCTGTTTGGGAATACATGTCTACAGTATATGTGTGCATGTAAAGTAACGGTGAGTAGGCCATCCATACCCTACCTCCCATTGAATTAAGGCAAGCAACAGCAACAAAAATAGTCATATCTTGCATTTGTCTTGATGGATGTATACCAAAATTGATACATTTGTTGTCCCAGCCTATAAGATGCTACTTGCCAAATTTGGGATGAAATCATCAAGCTAAATCCATCCATCCAACCTTGTTCCTTATTCCCGGATCTACCTTGAACTCATCATCTTAACCTTTACAATAATTACCTCTTTCTCCCTCACACCCCCACCTCTCTCTATCTCATGACCTTTCTCTCTCCCCCACCTCTCCCCTCCCTCACCTCCCAAATACACATAGTCCCTCCCCCAATACACATAATAACCCCCCTACCCAATATAAAAAAACCCTGCTCCCATACACATAATAACCCCCCTCCCCCATACCCAACTCCCTCATACACATAATAATCCACCCTCATTTTCACAAACATACACACACACAGATCTGTTGGGCCCAACTTCTGGTGCATTCACGTGGTGGGGCCTACATGGGAGAGAGGCCCGCTGCATGGTGGAAGAACTGGCCAGGCCCAAGGACGTGTCCCGGCTTTCCCCGTCTTAGCGGGCCCTGACTGCATAAGATACAAGTAGTACGTTGAACTTAAGCAAGTTTCTTAGATATTGAAATGTGCTGTTCTTCAAAAAATATTGTCTTTATAATTGACAAATTTAGTACATGTTCAAATTTCCTTTCAGATTAGGGTGTGAAAGTATAAAGTTATATGACACCGCAGTGAATCTGCGACCTGTGTTTACAATGCACCTCACTTTTTAACCATAATGTTTATTTATGTGCCTTTCATTGTGAAGCTACATTAATTAGGGTTTTTTTCTAGCTGCTTGCTCAAGCATACTCGAACACAGGGCATAGCTGCTTTATTTGTTATTTTACCAGAGTTAATTCCGTGGTATTTTATCTTGTCTCCTCCCTGTTATCTGACATCCTGTCTCCCACTGTGACTGCTATGTACATACCTTCCACTACTATTTAACATATGTGCTGTCGGATATTCCTATGTCAGAAGCACTGACCTTAGGAAGCTTTGTACTGCACTTAGTTCTCCTTCACGAGCTTCTTCCAACTGGACATTATGCTTTGGTGACGTCCATGCTGGAAATTGTATTAATTATTTATGTATTCTGAGGCATGTATCTTGGCGAACGTCCAGAAATATAGTGTAGATAAATGTAGAGCTATTTTTTTTACATATATTTAACCCTCTTACTTCTAGGCCCCAGAGTGCCACCTGGTGCTGAGGTGGGGACCTGAGTCCTTTATTGTTACTCAATATGCCACATGTGACTTACAGTATGGTCAGACGTCAGGAAATAAGTACACGTGTGGTATAACTGATTTTATATAACCGTTACCCAGTCTTAAAGAAACTCGTGATCTTCAGAAAAGGATCACTACACTTGTAATACAGCATATATCATAATACTTCACAAAAAAACCCTGCGCAGGTGTAAGTCAGTGTCAGTTGAGAGTGGGCCACCCAATCCTGGGTATACAGGCCTATGTATTGTTGCAGGGAACACCATGGGAGCTCTTAATGCACTAAAGTATTGCAGGCCTGTACTTCACAAAGGTGCTTCGGTACCACTCTAATTGCAACCTTTGATGGTCCCGTCTGACAGCGCTGAATGGTCCATGCAAATT
The DNA here is from genome assembly GCF_040206685.1 of Ascaphus truei. NCBI lineage: Eukaryota > Metazoa > Chordata > Amphibia > Anura > Ascaphidae > Ascaphus > Ascaphus truei. The sequence goes on from NC_134486.1 coordinate 28,020,120, forward strand.
CCTGGCGTGGCCTATTACCACAATGTCTTGCTCTCACTCTGGTAACTCTAGGCTCTCTCTTCTTGGGACTCTGGCCCTGGTCACTCTTGATCGAGCCTGAAGGCATTCAGGATCATGCAGGTCTGACTCTCATATGTTATGCCCGCCCTCTTAAAGGCTCTTCTCCCTCTTAGTCCCACCTCTACTACAGCCTTTGTTACTGGCTGCTCTTATATCCATATCCATCACATGTCCATATGGAGAGGAACCTGCCAGGGGACAGTGTACAGTACGTGTGTTGATTGCATCACATAGGAGGTTACAATAATACAGTAAGTCCTCGTTTTACGACGCTTCGTTTTACGACAAATGGCTTATCGGACGCTGTCAAATGCATCCCTATGGCCGGTTTTACGACGCCAAAATGGCTTATCCGACGCTCTTACGACGCTTTGCAAAGTTGCAACATTATGTCAATCAGAAAGCTGCAGTCAGGGAAATCGTCCAGATCAGTCTGTTGAAGGTTTAGTGGTGTATTTATGCCTTTAAACATGTCTAACATGTAAACATGTCTGTTTTATTATACAGTTCTGGATTCAATAAATAGAATCTTTACATCACAATGTATGTGTGTGCAACAAGCTAATTGCTTGAGTAAAATATTTTGTGTATTTTAGCATTAAAAATGCCTTCAGGAACGGAACGTTTGATTTAAAGTGGGTTCCTATGGGAAAATGTGATTCGCTTTACAACGCTTCGCTATCCGACGCCATTTTGAGTAACACATTGTGTCGGATAACCGAGGACTGCCTGTATGTTCAATATTATATAGCACTGATAGCATGCACAGTACTGTACATAGAATTGTACAGGCTCAAAAAGAGCTGACATAGGGATTCAACCTGGGTACACCCACTTTTAAAGCCACCTTTCAGACCAAATCATAATATATTCTTCCAGAATAGCAAATGTATATCCGTCTAACTAACATTTATTGCCATGAAATTGTTGCCCCCCCCCTTTAGGACTACTATTGAGTTAAGGGGTTTATGGCCCTAACGGGTTGACATTATGGCTCACGTAGGGTAAAGTCCCTCTTCCCTTCGATGGTGTAGAGTGACTTGGCAGACCAGAAGCCACTAAGTGAAAAAACTAACAATAGCGCTCTAACACACCCTAAATTTGACAATACAGGCATACCCCGTTTTAAGTACACTCACTTTAAGTACACTCACGAGTAAGTACATATCGCCCAATAGGCAAACGGTAGCTCACGCATGCGCCTGTCAGCACGTCCTGAACAGCAATACCGGCTCCCTACCTGTACCGAAGCTGTGCGCAAGCGGGGAGACTATAGAGCCTGTTACAAATGCGTTATTTACATCAGTTATGCTCGTATATGATGATTGCAGTACAGTACATGCATAGATAAGTGGGAAAAAGGTAGTGCTTCACTTTAAGTACATTTTCGCTTTACATACATGCTCCGGTCCCATTGCGTACGTTAATGTGGGGTATGCCTGTATACAATTCAACCACACGTGTGAATAATAAAGCAATGTGCTAATAATAACAATCAAGTGATCTAAAGAAATTTTTTTAAGAAACTTAGAAACAAACTGCAACCCTTGATAAAGATTGTTCCACTCGTCTTGCACCAGGTGATCTTCCAACAAATCAGGGGAGCTCGTCTTCTAGTTATGAAATAAAGAAACACTACATAGTGTAATAATGTTGTGAATAAATTTGTGCAAACAAAGCTCAAAAATGACTACTCACAATAGAGCAGTCAAATTCAGGCAGTCATCCAACTTAAGGGGTGGATGTTCCCTGTGTATACAGCAGCCACCAGCCCCCAACCTCCAAGGAGAAAAAAAGAAGAAAAGAGACCATATAGTGCAGATGGTATTTAGTATTAAAAGGGGATTCAAAAAATGCAGGCTTACACTTCATATGATCGAGGTAGGCAGTATGATATTATAGGTAGTGGGTGCTCATCTGGTCGCGATCCTTTTGAGTTCCTCACTATCCTCTGCTCCACCGCAATACTCTCGCGTCCACGCCAGGCACTCCCATTGCGTCACTTCCGGTTGTTCAGCGAACTTCCGGATCTGATGGCAGGGGTGGACCTCAGTTGTTCTTCCTCTTCGGTATGGGCTGAAACACTCTACATGTTTCGCCGTTGTTATGGCTTCATCAGGAGGTCCACCCCTGCCATCAGATCCGGAAGTTCGCTGAACAACCGGAAGTGACGCAACAGGAGTGCCTGGCGTGGACGCGAGAGTATTACTAGGGGGCGCCCCCCGGGAGGTGTCCCCGTGTACCTCTACCGGTGTTCCAATACCCCACTCCCCATGTTAGTATCGGAGGTACCCCATATTCATATTTATACCCACATTACTAAATAATGGGCGTCAAACCTTCTGTCTTTAAACACACTCCATAGTGCCTGGTTAGTGGCCTCGATATTTGGGGGTCATACCCTAGTTTTTTCTACATTCACTGCACACTGCATACACTCACTGCACACTGCACACACTCACTGCACACTGCACACACTCACTGCACACTGCACACACTCACAGCACACTGCACACACTCACAGCACACTGCACACACTCACAGAACACTACATACACTCACAGCACACAGCATACACTCACTGCACACTGCATACACTCACAGCACACACAGCACACACTCACAGCACATAGCACACTGCATTCACTCACAGCACACACAGCACCAGCACACTGCACACACTCACAGCACACTGCATAAACTCAAGCACACAGCACACACACACTGCACACTGCACACACTCACAGCACACTGCACTCACTCACTGCACACTGCACACACTCACAGCACACAGCACACTGCATTCACTCACTGCACACTGCATACACTCACAGCACACACAGCACCAGCACACAGCATACACTCACAGCACACCGCACACTGCATACACTCACAGCACAGGGTTGTCGGCGCAGAGCTGGCATCTTGTCGGAGGGGAGCTGGCATCGGGAGGGGTGGTGTCGGAGTGGAGCTGGCGGAGCTGGCTGGGGGGGTTGCTCGGAGTGGATCTGGCAAGGGGGGGTCGGAGCGGGGCTGGCGGGTGGGGCGGAGCTTGCGTGTCAGAGCGGAGCTGGCTGGGGGGGTTGCTTGGAGCGGGGATGACTGGGGGGTTTAAGCGGAGCGGGGCTGGCTGGGGGGGTTGAGCGGAGCGGGGCTGGTTGGGGGGGGATCGGTGTGGACTACTGGGGGAAGTGAGGCTGCTAGGGGAAGTTACGGTGGCTGCTGAGGGACATTTAGGGCTGCCGGCCACCTCTTCCCTCCCTCCCTCCTCCCGATCGGGCGCGCGGCGGCCATTTAAAAAAAAAATTAGCGAGACCCCAGGTTATAGCGCTGTCAGATCGGGTGGCCCCCGAGGACTGCGCTATAACGGGGTTGAGCTGTACCAGGATCCCGAGGAAATAGAATGTCGGCCAATGCCGCAAGGGGCTCACTAGTAATGGGACATGTCGGACGCAATACAGAAGAGGGACGATTCAGCTGAAACAAGGAGGAACAATCCTAAGTACTTGCCGAGCGTATTAAGATGAGGGTACATAGGAAGAAGCAAACTGTAAATATATCAGTAAATGTGAATAAAGTGAAGTGTGTCTAAGAATGAAGAACATTATCAATGGCTGTTAATAAAGCTCCTGTTTGTACTGTAAAAGTTCCTGGCACCCGTTATTATTCCATTAGCATATCTTCTCATTTTTCTTAAGTCCCACAGTGGAATAAAAAGATGCTTAGCTTCAGTCTCAGAGCTGTATCTATTTTCTTTACTGAGAACTGGACTTAGGTTTCATAAAACCTCTCGCAACCTCATATACAGTTGGAGAAACCCACAGAACCTCTATACCCAGTCTGGGGTACCGGGGCATATACTGGGGGACCCTCACGACCCTAGGAACCCTTGACTGTACCCGGGATACACAAATCCCTATGCCCCCTTTTAACTCTCTGGTCTGTGCTGAAGCAGGGAAGCCTGGCGGTGAGTTGCACAACTGTTTTCAAGGGAGGATTTAGACCGGGGTGATGTGTCTATATGTCCCCGGGAATCTGACCTGATTCCCAGATACATTTTTGGGGTGGCCAGCAACTCTGGACCCCGGCTACCTAGACACAATCGGACAACACTTTTACCGCAAAACGCCCCTTGAAACTCATAGCCTATGAATCTCCACTCCTGGACAGGTAAAACACACAAATTCTTTCATGCAATACAATTACACACCTCGCATGTACCATAAGTGGGTTCAAGAGCTGGCACTCTAAAGTCCCCAATATGGCTCAGACGTAACCAGCAGGGCATAATACCTTTATTTATGGCCTGGTTACCCCCTCACCATCACAGGGACATATTAATACTGAGATCAAAAAAAGAGACACATTGTTTCTACATTTCCGAAGTAAGTTTAATATTATAAACATTATTATTTAAGTTTGTAATAAACATATCACAATCTTCATCTGAACCGTTCCACAGAAACAGGATATCATACATAGATATTATGTTTGTGAAGAAATTAATGTGTTTTTGGTTCATATTATTCTGTGAGAAAAGAAACACATCCAATAATTCTTTCAGCCGAAATGAAGTAGGGAATGTCATTTTTAAAAAACGGACAACGTTACATTTAAAATTAAATAAAGTAATCTGTTTTTAGCAATAGGGAAGGCTACCCGATGTCAAAGGAAAGGAAACACAATCATTTGTATAATGCAAATGTTATCAATTGGATGGACAACTAGAAGATAGCATTGACTCTGCTCTCTGCTGTTTTTTCCCGTGCTGGTCACCCCTCCCTGTCGTTAAACCAAGCCTGACGCCCGTCAAAGTCCATCAATTACTCGCAAGCAGGTTCTGAAAGGAGCAGGAATACAAAACTAAGCCTTCCACCAAGCAATAGCACTTCCTGCCGAGCTGATAAGCAATTCCTGTTATTTTTGCGAATGTAGTACAAATTGGGGAGTAAAAACAAAGGCAGTTCTGAAAGACACGCCTATACCATTTACCAAATGTGATTGCTGGGTTTCGGGAATGTTGCCCGTTCTAAATGTTCAACACTCCGGGGCGAAGCGCTGCAGGGAATCAGTCCAAATGTCAGCAGGTTTAGATTAACAAGAGTAATCATGTTTTACATGCGTTTTACATGATGACTTAGATGGCCTCAACCACGAGCATCTTCCATTGTAGAAGAATTAATGATAGAATATTGTTGTATCCTCTTCCATTGGGCGCATGCGTAAACTAGTAACAGGTCATATTGACATGTAAGGAAAACAATATGTGATTACCTAGGGATAAAGCTGGAATCAAATAAGAATAAAAATAACAACGAAGAAGATTTTCCATGTTTATTCCAAGAATGATCATACACTTTTAAGTAACTAGCAGAAATAAAGTGTAGGTGTAAGGCTTCGAGGTCAGAGGGCAGAGGGCAGTAAGGGTTGGAGACAGGCGTACTTATAGTAATCAATTTGGCAAAAGTCTGCAGGGTGGGATCTCAGTGGCCAGAACTGTGGCGCAAAACAAAGTCTAATGTTTCCTTATGTGATTTGTGCTCTTATTCCCTATATCAGGGGTGTGCAAACTGGGGGGCGAGATATTTTTTTGGGGGTGCGGCGGTTACAGAGGCCCCGCGCTCTTCAGTGTGAGGCCTCTGTATCTCACTTACAGCTGCGACCGCCTTTAGCCTAATGCGGCCGTAGCCGCGTCGCTCTGATAACCGCGGCCAGATGCGGTCTGTTTTCTTTTTTTCCGGAGTGGTTTCCGGTATGTTAGCGCTCGGATTTTTAGCGCTGTCTGCTATACTGCAATACTGTCTAAAAACACAGGTGGGCGTTTGCGAGCTGTTGTCTTAAAAGTTTAATAGCAATTCAACCTACAGCCGTACATTTCTGCAAGTCTGTGTGTGCGCGCGCAGTAATTGTAAAATGGAATGTCGTGTCTTCTTCGAATATAAAATTCTATACATTACCTGTATGTACTGTATTATTTAGTAATCAATACTTTTACTTATTTTCATATTGTTTTTATATTATGCGTGTACTGTACAGTACTGTATGTCTCATTTGAACATTGTTGAAATGCATAGGCGTGTTACAGTATCCCATTTCGGTGCATACAGCGCTCTCCCTCTCGCATCCGCACACACACAAGGCTAAAGTACTATTTCAACTTCTTATCTACAGTACACCTCTCCCACACCATTCCTTGGAATGGATGGTTTTCTGGCTTCAATCTTTCCGAACCTGTCATCACATTCCTGCGTGTATAACGTACAGAGCCTGGTGTCACATTTCTGCGCATGCGTGTATAACTTCACATTCATTTAGTTTAAGTCTGAAAAAAAAAATTGTTTCGTTTACAGACGTGCCTGCATAAAAATTCTTGATATTCTAATATTCAATCGGTACTGTTGCTTTTAAATGCAGCACTAGTCATGCACATGCTTTATGTGATTTTTATTTAATTGGCGGTGTGGGGATCAAAACATTGTGATGACCGGTTGAAAATATTTCTTTGAACTACAGTACAGCTAATCCTTCATGCAGCTTAAGCCCCTTCCCTCCCCAGCACACACACACAAGGTTCAAGGATTTCAACTTCTTATCGACACCTCTCACAGACCATTCATTTGCAAATGGTTGGCTTTGTGGTTTTAATCGTCCCGAGTGCACCTGCGTGTAATTCTCTTTGGGACCTTGTTGATTATTAATGCGTGATGTCGTGAATGTCGCATGAATGCGGTGAAGCGCGTGGCATTCGGATAAAGTCACCGAAAAATAACCGAGAAGTTTTCAAATAAAAGTGGCCGCGGCTGTACCTGAATTCAGCCGGCTCTGAGCGACACGTCGCCAAGGCAACATGGCGGCAAATGAATCCACAGGGTAACGTGACGGGATGTCACATGACCCCGCGGCATCATTTGACATAGGATTAAAGGTAAGGGGGAGTACAACACTGGGGAAGAGCAGGCAGGGGGGTGCAACAAAGAAAGTTTGCACACCCCAGCCTTTTATAACCATAGTCTACAAATGTCATTAGGATTAAATATTTTTTACTGTTTCTGTTTAATGTATTATACTTACGGATCCCATAAGAGGCATTTATCATAAACACAGGGTGAATATTTAGTGGTGGTGAATGTAATGAATGTACAGTATACACACTTCAATTGACTCAATTGACTCGCAGGAGTGGCACAACCACTGCTGTTAACTGAATAGGTGAAATAGGCAGTGCTTTAATCAGAACTATACTGTAAGTGAGGGAACACTGAACTGTGATTTTTATTACAGCGTTCCCCAAGTACTTTAACATTTAATAGCTCTGGCTCTGCTCAGTCCCACATAAATACTCCGGGGCTTATCTTATTTTTATACGTATATTAACACTCCAGATGAAGCGTCCACATCAGCAGCATTAACCTGCTGTGCCATAATATGTAACATACTTTTATGATAAACCCTAGACACACATGGATTTAATTCTTCATTAATGATTATAATTGCCTAGTTATATTCTATTGATCTGAGGGATTAGCTTGCTAGAGGTTTGATGGTTGGACATCTGGGGAACTGACATTAGAAGAATAAAAAAGCTTACGTTGATGAACATTCAAAGTATCACTTAATGGGCACATATGTATCTCTATGCAAAGAATGTTGGTATGTATTCTTTAACCAAAGTGTGAAGTTTTTTAGATGCTGGACAAAAAGCATGGAAAAGAGCCTGTGTTAGACACCTATTACTGTTGAGTGTTATCTGTACTGTACACTTTTATGTGCTGTACAGCCAAAGGTTGTCGTCTTGGTTACCTAACTTACCGTGCACCCCAAAACTGTAACAATCTACCGGAGACTCTCACAGCCGCCACAGTTCTTTCAAAACTAAGTGTGTCTCACATTTTAACTGTTACATACGCCTAAAATATATATTATCTTTAACTGTGCGTGCAATGTTTGGTATATAATGTATACCCTGTTCACTTAGGTAACTATGGGCTCTATGTAGTAAGCGCCGAAAAAGTGCAATCGCCAAGGGTTGCCGATAGGCCTTATTTTGGCGATTTGCCTTCGCTGTATTCTGTAAGGGCCGAATCCATGCCGATCCCTGCCGAATCACTGCGAAAGCAAAACTGCCGATGAGCCTTTGCCGAAACAGCCTGGCTCCCGATAACCTGCCGATAGGCCTTTTCTGCTGATAAGTGTTTGCAGCAGAGAGAGACCAGCCGCTCTCTCAGCGCAAACATTGGCAAAATATAAATTATTTATAAACAAGTTTGACTCCTAGTGTACATGTGCAGGGGGTCCCCGGAGCTGAACCGCATTGGTTTTAGGTCCGGGGACCCCCTGCTTCCCGAGATACAGGCCCCTTTATGAGGTGCCGGTATCCCTCTGCATTTCAAGGTCCCGATCACGTGACCGCGGAATGTACACAAAGCAGAGGGATACCGGCACCCACTAAAGGGGCCTGTATCTCGGGAAGCAGGGGGTCCCCGGACCTAAAACCAAAGCGGTTCAGCTCCGGAGACCCTCTGCACATCTACACTATGAGTAAAACACACATATCAATAAACACTCGTTCCTTACCTTTGCGGCTATGTGCTACGGTAACGAAGCAGCATGAATGTATTTTTAATAATAGTGTACTGTGAGCAGGGGGTCTCCTGAGCTGAACCGCGTTGCTTTGTGGACCAGGGACCCCTGCTTCCCGAGTTACAGGCCCCGATATGTGTCATCGGGTGGCAGTGTCGCCGCCATCTTTATAGCGTCCCATTCGCGCCGTGCCCGCTATAAATATGGCGGCGACACTGTAACCGATGCCCCAAACCGGGGCCTGTAACTCGGGAAGCAGGGGGTCTCTGAGCCACAAATCAATGCGGTTCAGCTCAGGGGAACCCCTGCTTCCGCACATTATTATTAAAATACATAAATGCTGCTTCATTACCATAGCGTATAGCCGCTAAGGCAATGAAGGGGTTAAGGCAGAATAGCATGTTTATTGGGGACATTTGCCCCCAATAAACATTGCAATAAACAACATACACCCCCTGTGTATTTAAAATACATAAACAACAATAAATACATTAAATACATATAGCACTCACCCATTTCCGGCTGCCACGATGAAGGCCATCCTCATCTTCATCCTGCCCATGACCCCTCCGCTGCTGCAAAACAGACACAAGAATGAAAACATCCAATGTAATGTCCCCTAACCCCTTAATCACCATAGCGGTTATTAACCGCTACAGTCATTAAGGGGTTAACCCACCCTCACCAACCACTCGGGATGCCTACATACCATCCCACACTAACCCCCCACCCCGTGAGGCCTAACCACCCTCACCCACTACCCACAAGGGAGGCCTACCCACATACCGTTGGGGCCAATACCCCCCCCCCACTCCCAGTACCCACAATAAAAACAATACACAGCCCCACAATAAGCATCATTCTATTTATTAAATACATTACCACCCCCTGTGCCCCCCCCCCCCCCCATAAATACATGATATATTCTTTTACATACAGGGTTCCTACTCCACCCCCACGCGAGTCCCCGGCGGGCTGGCGGGGCACCTGATAGACCTACAGGGTACCAGCAACTTGTTTCAAACAGGTTCTGGAGGCCTGTTGGTGGGTCCCGCCAAGCGCCATGACCCCCAGGTGGTCTCCTTGGGTCACCGTGGGCCACAATTGGGTCCCCACGGTAGGCCCGCGGATGTCTGGGAGCCCTGGGTCAGACGGGTGGTTCCCACGGGGTCTGGGGAACTCACGAGTGCTCACTATGGGTCCGCGGTGCCCCCACAGATGTGAGGCCACCGCTTCATCCCCGCAGGTGTCACCCATGGAACCACCAGCCTGATATCCGTGAGATACCCGAGGAGACCGCAGGTGGTCTCCAGAGGTCTCACGCAGAACCAAGAAACCAACCTTGAATGTTAAAAAAATAATCCTGGCCTATACATTCAATACATACACCCCCCCCCCAACACCTACAGTACAGTACAATAATGTGCAAAATAACTATAATCCAGATAGGGATAATAGATTATTTGCCCATTATTAAACATTAACTAGCATATTAAAATAAATAAAGTACTACTGACCTCATCAATAAGAAGCCCCCATCGCCAGCAACATCCTTGTCTTTCGTTGCCCACAAAATACATAGCCAATACAAAGCCAATACATTACAATTACATTCAGATATCAATGAATCCCTTAAACACCTTATCGGATAATAACGCAATGGTAATTAAGGGGTTAAGCCACACTGGCCCGAAACCCACCCTTCACCCATTCATTTGTAAAGTGGCTTCCTCATGCAACTATATATATATATATATATATATATACAGATACACACACACATGATGAACCAATATACTGTACAAATAAATGTAGAAGGGTTATCAAAAACATGCTGTACTACAAATACCACTTCTCCATACAGACACACTACAATAAAATCAATTTCCTTTAATAATCCAATCTGATCTTCCAATCAAAATCCTCAAATGCCAATCAAAAACCTCAAATGACATCAAAACATTGCATTTACATTGTATATATGATGCATACAATCTATGCACCATATACATTCTGCAAATGAATGTTAACAATAACATATTCAAAACAAAATACCAATACCTCCAAACAAGTATACTATTTAAACCAATCAGTAAACATAAATCAATTAGCATTCATTAATTACATCCCTAAACAATTTACATTCCATCCCTAACAATTAAACAATTAACTAATTCAAGCGTTGAACAGAACAAGTAATCCTGTGAAAAAATATAAGTACCAACAAGAATACAATATACAAAAGCAAGCCTCACCCTGACCTAAAGTACACCATACAATAGCAACAATTACATCTATCTAATTTTAAAATACATTATACACACATTTATGCATAGCAGCATAGCCAAATTAATTTAAAACACAGCAAAGCAAGCTTTTACAACAACATAATTTCTTACCATGTATGTATATATCGATCTAGACATACATACATACATACAGTGGCAAGAAATTATATACCAAAAATAAATAAATACACGTTAAAAAAGCTTTGAAAATAATTAACAAGTTAAATAAAATACATTTCTTTAGTTCACTTACCATTACTTGACCCACTCACCGACTCCCGTTGAACAGCTTACTCTCGAACCAATCCACCAGGCACAGGAACCCATAAAATAACAAACCATGAAATAATAAACATTAAAATAAAAATCCAAAACAATCCACGGGTCTTCTATTTGTAATCCATCTTCATCTGTATTCTTCTTTCTTCTATCTGCGGCTCTCTTCCGGGGTCTTCTTGTCTTCTACGGCCACGCCCTGGCCTTCTTCTTCTGTAGGAGGTCATTCCTCCTCTGCATCTTGCTTCAAAATGAGACGACATAGGCTTTTAAAGGCCTATGACGTCACATTTTCATCATGGTTCCCACGGCCCTGATTGGGCCGTGAAAACCATGTGTTTTGGCTGAGAAAAAAAAATGATGACGTCACTTAAAGGCAATGAAAGCACAGCCAATCAGAATGGCTTTGCTTCAATTGCCTTTAAGATGACGTCATTAAAAGAAACATGGCCATCCTCACATGGTACGGTAGCCAATCAGAGCGTGGGAAGTCTATCCCTACTCTGATTGGCTCTATTACCATGTGTGCACCGCGGACCGCGGACCCGTAGTCTGCGGGGATGAAGCGGTGGTCCCAAATCCGTGGGGGCACCGCGGACCCATAGGTGCGGGGATGAAGCGGTGGTCCCACATCCGTGCTGGCACCGCGGACCCGTAGTGAGCACTCGTGAGTTCCCCAGACCCCCGTGGGAACCACCCGAGGCCCTGCAGACACCTGTGGGTCTGACCCGGGGCTCCCAGACATCCGCGGGCCTACCGTGGGGACCCAATTGTGGCCCACGGTGACCCAAGGAGACCACCTGGGGGCCATGGCGCTTGGTGGGACCCACCAACAGGCCTCCAGAACCTGTTTGAAACAAGTTGCTGGTACCCTGTAGGTCTGTCAGGTGCCCCGCCAGCCCGCCGGGGACTCGCGTGGGGCTGGGGTATGAACCCTGTATGTAAAAGAATAAATCATGTATTTATGGGGGGGCACAGGGGGTGGGAATGTATTTAATAAATAGAATGATGCTTATTGTGGGGCTATGTATTGTTTTTATTGTGGGTACTGGGGGTGGGAGGGGGTATTGGCCCTAAGGGTATGTGGGTAGGCCTCCCTTGTGGGTAGTGGGTGGGGGTGGTTAGGCCTCACGGGGTGGGGGGTTAGTGTGGGAGGGTATGTAGGCGTCCAAAGTGGTGGGTGAGGGTGGGTTAACCCCTTAATGACTGTAGCGGTTAATAACCGCTATGGTGATTAAGGGGTTAGGGGACATTACATTGGATGTTTTCATTCTTGTGTCTGTTTTGCAGCAGCGGAGGGGTCATGGGCAGGATGAAGATGAGGATGGCCTTCATCGTGGCAGCCGGACATGGGTGAGTACTATATGTATTTAATGTATTGATTGGTGTTTATGTATTTAAAATGGGCACATTCACTATTATCCATTTGTGGATAATAGTAATTGTGGCCATTACTATACTGTATGTGTTAAGGGGGGGGGTTATTTCTTTATAAGTATGTATGTGTTTTGACATTAATTTGGGGGGAGGGCACATAATTGGTACTGCAGGCCTGCGGGTTACACCCGAGGGACCCCACCGACCTATAGTATCATTGATGTGCATATATGTGCATGTTAGGGGTTATAGGGGTTGTTGGGGTTATATATATATATATATATATATATATAATATATATATATTTATATATATCTATTTATATTTTTATATTCATTTATTTATTTAGATTTATTTATTTATTTAGTGTGGGTCTGCTGTGTGATTATTTTTTATTGTGGGTAGCGGGTGTGGGTGAAGGGGGTATTAGCCACAACGGTGGTTGTTTAGGGCTTGCGGGTGGGTAGAGGGAGGCCTTACCCCCTTCATGACCGTATCGGTATTAAGTGCTACGGTCGTGAAGGGGTTAAGTGCACCCGCAACCCCCCCGCAAGCCCTAAACAAACAACAAAGGCCAAATACCCCCTTCACCCACCCCCGCTACCCACAATAAAGCTGGCACGGTGGGTTAACCCCTTCATTGCCTTAGCGGTTAGGGGGCTGTACATGCATTTTTCCTGCCTCGGATGCATGCCGGGGGGCTCCGGTGCTGGTATCAGCTCCGGAGACCCCCGGCATCAATCACAGACAGGAAAAAGGCCTGATTTTTTCTAAGTGTCACCCTTGCCGATGCTTCTCCTCCACCAACTTGCCAACTTTAGTTGGCGGGACTAATTGCCAAAAAACTCTCCATTCTGGAGTGCCGATCAGCAGCGAAAAGCTGATCAGGGCTACTTGAATTCAGCCGAGTTCAAAAAGTGCCGATAAGTGGCTTATCGGCACCCGGCTGCCGATAAGTTTTTATCGGCAACAAAAATTGCCGATTTTTCCCACTTATCGGCGCTTACTGAATCGGGAGGGCAAATTTGGCGAAAAAATTACGATAAACAGCTTATCGGCGCTTACTGCATGAGGCCCTATGTATTTGTAACCATGCATTATCATCTTAACTCTGTGCCCAGGACATACTTGAAAACGAGAGGTAACTCTCAATGTATTACTTCCTGGTAGAACATGTTATAAATAAATCAAAATAAATAACCTTACTGATACTGATTTTCAACGATCTTCTATCTGTATCTTCAATTTACTGTAGGTAGATAAATTGCAAAATGACAGAGTAACTCAGGCCTTTATGTAGGACAAAATCATTAGGACAAGGTGTTATAGCTAAAAGTAATTCACTTGGTATAACTATATAAATAACTATGCCCAGAATGTTATTATTTAGTTGTGTTGAGAATATATAAAGTGACCATTCAATACTCATTGTGTGTAACTGGCATTCAAAGTGCATTGCGCAGCACGTTAATAAATTATGGATTTCACTGCATAGTTAAAATCATATACAAAGAATATTGCTTTCCTGATGTCACCCAGAAAAGCTAAGTATATCAAATCCAGGGGCATAGCTGAGCCCGGGGACCCGCGCTCTTGGGGGCTCCCTCTCCCACCCCTGATGGCGGCCCTGCTGACCTTCTCTCTCTCTTATCCCCCTGATAGAGGCAGGTGTGGGGAGATGATGGTACGCGGCCGCGGGCCGCCAGAGTGAAGCAGAAGTGCAGCCGGCAGAGGATTTAGGAGTTGCACAGAGGCAGAGCAGGACAGAGCCAAGGAGGAGCGTGCCGCAGTGATCTGACCCGGAAGTCTTTCTTACTTCCGGTGTCTATGCAGCTACAGCGCGTTCCTGCTCTGCCCCTGTGTAACTCCTAACTTCTCTGCCAGCTGCTCCTCTGCTTCACTCTGGCGGCCCGCCACTGAGTATCATCATCTCTCCCCGCCTGCCTCTATCACCACACTGTCTCACATGTAGGCATGGAGCAGGAGGAGGGGGAGAGAGCTGGAGGATGGGGGAGAGCTGGAGAAGGGGAAGAGAGCTAGAAGAGGGGGAGACAGCTAGAAGAGGGGGAGAGAGCTAGAAGAGGGGAAGAGAGCTGGAGGAAAGGGGAGAGAGCTGGAGGAGGAGGAGGGGGAGAAAGCTGGATGATGGGGAGAGATTATGAGGGATGATGAGGAGGAGGAGGAGGGGGAGAGATGACAAGGAGAGATGAGGGGGAGAGATATCTTCCAATTGAAATCGAGGCAAATTTTTCTCATGAATCTACGGAATACGTTCACTTATAATGGGACCCTGGAATTGTTTTTGCGTATATCTAGCTATGCCACTGATCAGATCCCTATTGTAACTAACACATTAAATCTACCTTACTACTCAGCAAGTTTTATTGGCCTTGAAATGAAAAAGTATTATTTCTACTGTAGCATGTAACATTATCTCAACAACATTGCCATAATTAATACTCGTGTTGTCTCCCAGAGGGGTATAGTTAGCTCCGTCTTTCTCAGTTGAAGATGGGGAAGTGGCTTTGGGGCTCTTGAGGAGTGGAGGAGGATAAAAAATGGGCACCATGGACTTTTATGAAACAAATATAAAGTCTTTATTGTAGAGTCTTCAACAGCAACAGCAACAATAGCTTCTCCCAATAGGCAATTCCTGGTGTTCAACCTGAAGGGGACCCTTGCTAAAGGCAGTAAGGATGGTGCCCAAAGGAGTCTTCTATCAGGCTAGGACTGGGGAGTAACTTCTACAGTTGAGGTAATTAGGATCTATCTCTTAAGATCCTCAATTGCTCACAGGACCTTAGCTTGTCCAGTGCCCCCGATGCTCTATGCCTCCGATAACATCTTACGGCCACTTGCCCTGATGATTCTATGAATGTTCCTGTCCTGATCCTCTGCAAAACATTGAACTCCTACAGATTTAGCAATACTTACTGTTTCCGTGACCGCGAAAAACCAAGTGTGTCTCCCCTGTATTTATTTGCATATCGTGGCCATGTGACTGGGTGACCCACATGGGGTTTTGGGGCTGCCATAGTACTTTGCAGTAACGATAGGCAGCACGAGGCTATTGTTACAGTAATAAACACTTTGTACTGTTCTGTGTAATGTAACCCACCCCTGAATCCCACACTCTCTTTCAATGCTACAGTAGGAAACCACATAATAGACACAGTCAGTATTTATAAATAAACCCCACAAAATAATTTTGTTGACCACCGGTCAACAAAGTGTTCCCGCGGGCAGAATCTCGTGCCTTGTCACGCTACCGAAGATAGTAAGTCTTCGTATATCTGTATGCTGTAGGACATTTACTTGACTTCAAATAAAAAACTAAACTCAAACAGAACTGAAGCGAAAAACAAATTAAATTAACTTTATATCATGGGACCTAAGCCACTCCCCACCTTTGCTACACTAATTAGAGAGACTCC
Source organism: Ascaphus truei (assembly GCF_040206685.1). Lineage (NCBI taxonomy): Eukaryota > Metazoa > Chordata > Amphibia > Anura > Ascaphidae > Ascaphus > Ascaphus truei. The sequence continues at coordinate 28,036,135 of NC_134486.1, forward strand.
AAATAGTTTAACTCATTAATAGCCAGTGCAGATTAGGGGGTTACACTTGTTTTGCATTTAAGGATAAAATAAATAATGTGTCTGATTTAAACCAAAAAAAGACTGACAGAATGGCATAATCTGAAGTATGAAGAAAATGCAATCTACTGTACACTGCCTGTACCAAAGGCTGAAGATAAAAAAAAACTGCCTTAAGATGTGGACAGGAAAACAGATATTTGTAGGAGTACTTAGTATATTTACTATACCAGTTAGCGCCAATGAGTGCAAAGGATTTTATATTAATTCTAGCTCCAAATGGGAAAAAGTAGAAGATTTCACAACTAAAGCAATATACTGTAAAGAACAGCCAGGATAGTAAGTTAAAAACATACTTATATGTCGGGCAAAAGTAAACGGTGCTGCTGCTTTAATTAAAACAAAAAGTGCTTTCTATGATTTTCTTTTATGGCAATTAAGAAAATATATTATTAATGGCATGCAAGACTCTCTCTGCCCCCCTCCCCCTTCCCACCAAAAGGCAAACCTTGCACCATGTACGATTTTTAGGTTTCTTTTATAGCTTTCGGAATTAGCTACTCACAAGGCTAAGGAGACCTGCACGAGTGGATGTTTAATTTTAGCAAAGAATTCTGTGTATTTTTTCATTTGAAATAGAATAGTTTTGTATAAATAGAATTTCCTGTTCTACTGATAACATATTCCTGTTATGATTTTACTATTCTATATTCTTACCGACGCTCTGTAAATTCTAACTCACTTAAGTTGATTGATGAAAGAATTTTCGTTTTGGGGGCAAATACATCCTTACTGGATGTTTTTGTAGATTTATTCTTAAACGTGAGGTTTAAAAACTCAAACTATTTCTCTCCGTGCTGTATGGTATAATTATAGATACGGTAATTGTGGTTTTTTTTGGGGGGACGACATAGTCTACGTCTGAATTCTCAAGTGTTTCTCTAAATAAAGTGAGGAAGATAAATTGTATTGTACAGTAAATATGCATTATATCTCATTAATGAGTGTATTCAATCATTAACTGTCTAAAAAAGCTACTCAGAATACTGTGTATCAAAGGAACATTTAACTGAATTATTTTAAGGCCTCGGATGTAGTGCGGACACGTGGGGCGCGCGCGCGCCTGGCGGCCAAGCGATCTGTGGCCTGTGATCCACAGCGACAGGAGGCATGGCGGTGACATCACGTGAGCAGTTTGCCCTCTTTGGCTGAACCGCCCATGTGACCCGGCCATCGCCCGGCAAAAACCAAGAAAATTTGTCTTGCGAAAAATCTGCCGCGCCGCTTCATTGCACGCGCGGTCGTGCACTCTGTGGCCTGCCTCGCTGAGGCGCGGCCTTTTGTTCGCATGCGCAGTCGCACGCAGTATGTACGCGGCCTAAGAAAATGATATTAAAATACCTTATCGGTTGCAGCACCGTGTTAACTTTTATGCTCCACAATTCGGTCTGGGATTTTAGGAGTAGAAAGTATATAGAGATGTAGCAAGGCGTATCGTCTCGTGAGCCGTGACTGAAGAAGCAAAAAGCCACAGCTCCCGAGACAGTGCCGGCTTCAACACCGCTGCGGTGACTCCATGCTCCTGCATTGGACCCCCCACCGTGATTATCATGTGGCCCCGAGGAAGCTAGGGTGGCGATAACGCAGCTTGCCACGGTGCCGGACACATGAAGTCGCGCTACATCTGTATGTATTTGTCAGCGGTCTAGGACGACTTGTCGCAGCCAACTCACCGCAGCCACTCCTCCACAGCTAACTCACTGCAGCCACTCCTCCGCAGCCAACTCGCCACAGCCACTCCTCCACAGCTAACTCACTGCAGCCACTCCTCCGCAGCCAACTCGCCACAGCCACTGATCTGCAGCCAACTCACCGCAGCCACTCCTCCACAGCTAACTCACCGCAGCCACTCCTCCACAGCTAACTCACTGCAGCCACTCCTCTGCAGCCAACTCGCCACAGCCACTCCTCCCCAGCTAACACACTGCAGCCACTCCTCCGCAGCCAACTCGCCACAGCCACTGATCTGCAGCCAACTCACCACAGCCACTCCTCCCCAGCTAACACACTGCAGCCACTCCTCCACAGCCAACTCACCGCAGCCACTCCTCCACAGCTAACTCACTGCAGCCACTCCTCTGCAGCCAACTCGCCACAGCCACTGATCTGCAGCCAACTCACCGCAGCCACTCCTCCCCAGCTAACACACTGCAGCCACTCCTCCACAGCCAACTCACCGCAGCCACTCCTCCGCAACCAACTCACTGCAGCCACTCCTCCGCAGGCAACTCGCTGCAGCCACTCCTCCGAAGCCAATTTGCCAATGCCACTCCTCTGCAGCCAACTCGCTGCAGCCACTCCTCCGCAGCCAACTCACTGCAGCCACTCCTCTGCAGCCAACTCACTGCAGCCACTCCTCCGCAGCCAACTCACTGCAGCCACTCCTCCACAGCCAACTCGCCGCAGTCACTCCTTCGCAGCCGCAGATTTTTGCTGTGCAGTTTACTAATCTCCAGGTGACAGTTTCATTATAATGGCTGTTTGGGTTTGAGTGTTGCTGATGGTAAATTTTACGGGTTTTTTTTATACCCTTTAATTATCAACAATCTGGGAATTGGGCAGACTATGTAAATCAGAGCAGTGTCACTTGAATATTGTATAGGAACTGCACAGTGAGGTGGCTTTTAAATAAAGTAGTGGTCCTCTTTCAGCTTCCCACATTTCCTACTCAATAATCTCCCCATTACGTTTGGTATCTAAAAAGATCCAGGTACTTACAAAAGGATGCCCCACTTGTCCTGGTCTCCCTATTCGGGGTGTTGTATGCCGTCTTTCCTGGAACCAGGGTCACGAATGATGTATGAATGATTCCAGTAAGCTCAACTCATGTCCTCCCTCTTCCAAAGCATGACAAGTCCTTAATGTCTTTCTTAATTTTATTGCTGGATTAGAAAACACAGGAACTTGTAGGTGTAGTGTAGGCAGAGAGTGCTTCTCTATGTGGGATGCTTCTATGGGGTTAGACTATGGTAAGAGAGAAAGGCCTTACCAGGGGTGGATGCAGACAGGTCTGTACTCACTGTAATCTAAGGTGGAAAAGGAAGTGAGAGGCAGGGGTCACAATAAAGGTTGAGTGGGACTGCACTAACTGTCAGCAAAAGACAGGGGAGAACATGGGAAAGTCCATTAACTGGGAGTACTGGAGAAGCTGCAGTAGCAGTTCACTGATTACGTGCTCAGAGGCAAGAAATGCAACATTGTTGCATGTTACACAGGCACAGTGTGTGTATGTGGAACCAATGCCTGCAGCTGAACTTAAGGAGCTGACAAGCAGAAGGGGGGTCGGGCAGGAATGTGATTCTTGTTCCATGACACTCCCCGTCTGGTATCTGGAGATACCACTATATAACTGGAATATGTGGAACATATGTGCAATGCATGACAAAGATAACATCACATTCTCAAACAATGCAAGAGTCCATATCCACATAGTGATGTGACACCGGCCGGTATCACTGGTATCAAGGTCCCTTGGCCAAGGTTCTTTGGCAAAGGATGCAGGGTGGATGCACAGCTCCAGGTTTGCTGGTTGCACCACAATGTCTTTGTATAAAAGTCTCTGGCACTGTTTCCTTTTAGTCTTGTAAGAGAGCAGTCCTTTTGTCTCTGTAGTTTCACCCACAGAGTGTATCCCCTTGTAGGTATACCAACCGTGGCAGCCTGTTGCTCTATCACCTGGCGTTTGGCAGAAGGAGAGGGCTTTTGGCTCCTTGTGGGAGCGGATTACTGTCCCTGGAAAACTGGTTGTCGAATGTAATCCAATAAAGGGGGCGTCGTTCAGGGAGACTCCCTGAAGCTGAGCGCTGGGGTTGAACATTACCCGGATTTGATCGGGTTCCTGAGGGTGGTAGGCCCCAGGTGATTGGAGGTACCGACATTCTTCGCCTTCCTCCATTAGAGGTGCTGGCTTTGCGTGGCCGGTAAAGAATATCTTCTGGATGAAGACCACAAAGTTGTTTTTGGTCTCTGGTTCCCTTTGTGGGCCGCAGAGGTGCGAGGTGAACCTAGAGATGGCATGTTCTCCATTGTTTGGGAAGCGCCTCCTTGGTGAACGGAATGGTAGCGGAGTCACCCGACTGCTTAGTCCGTCTTTAGAGAGCTCCTTGACAGTTAACCTCGGGAATCCTCTATCTTCCCTCGATGGTGTTTGTTTGTCATCGTTCCTTGTTGTCTGGAACGCTGTGCACCGTAGTTCATCGGTACATTTCTCTTGCACGAGAACATCTCCGCGTAGTTTGGTGAAACGCTTTTGTGTTTCTTTGTTGACTGCCATCGGGAGGTTGTTTTCTCCCTGGACATGACGAAGAACAGTCTCTTTTGTCCTTGTAAATCCTTTTGGGAAATGTCTCTGCAACTGTCCCCTCTTACGTGTTTGAACGAACAGTCCTTTTGACACTGTGGCTTCGCCTGTGGGGCGCAATCTTTTGCGGCTGTGCCAGCCGTGGCAATCGGTTGCTCTGTTGCTTGATACTCTGTGGAGAGGAACAACTGTACGTCTTAATTGTGCCCTTGCTCGCGGGAGTATTGTCTGATTGTTTGTTGTTTTTAGGACGATCCCTTTGTCGGTCACCTTTGGGAGGTTACTCTCTTCCTTCGGTGGAATCGACTCATCATCCTTGGCTGTCTGGACTGCTGAGCATCCTAAGCCATTGTCGCGTCCCATCGGCGTGAGGATGTCTTTGTTGGTCTCAGGGGTATGACCTTGTCTTTTCTCTTCACTTGGCCCTTCGGTCACTTGGAGATGGCCAAGACATGGTTCAGGGAGAGATGTGTGTCCACATTCTGTCACCTCTGTTCTGCGGGCATCAACGTAGTCTTGCCATTGCTCTTTGTTAGTGCACGAGTTGCCCACTATAACCCATCCTAGGTCGAGTCTTTGGGCGTATGGCGCGTTGTGGGGTCCGTTATGCTGTTTACGGACTTTATGTACCCTCATGATGTCCCTACCGAGCAGCAGCAGGATCTTGGCGTCTTGTTCCACCGGCCGGATGTGGTTGGCTATTCCTTTGAGGTGGGGGTAATGGAGTGCCACGTCTGGTGTGGGTATCTCGTCCCTGTTTGTGGCCATGTGGTTGCACTCGATGAGTGTGGGAAGGGGCATGTTCACTTTGCCGTCTATTGAGCATATGGTGTAGCCATTCACTCTTCTCCCTGTGGTCTCCATTTGCCGTGCGCACGTTCTGAGAGTGTAAGGAGAAGCACCATCTTGTATGTTAAACATGTCGAAGAACTCTGACCTGACCAGTGATCGGTTGCTCTGGTCGTCGAGGATTGCGTACATCCGAATAGCCTTCTCAGGTTGTCCCTGGGGGTGCACTGCGACAAGGCATATTTTGGAGCAGGACATTTTGTCACCTTCTTTTCCTCAAACTTCAGTGTGCTGAGATGTGACGGATGTTGACACTCCTTCTTCTTTCTCCCCGCCATGCTCCGCTATGGAGGATGGGTTCTTGAGTTGGTGGAGTGTCATCGCCTCTGGGTGTAACGCTGTCACGTGCTTGTCACTCTCGCACACTGTGCATTTGATCTCTTCCTTACAGTCCCTGGCAAGTTGAGTCGTGGAACCGCAGCACTTGAAGCAAACTCCGAATTCTCCAAGTAACCTCTTGCGTTCCTCTAGGGACTTCATCCTGAACCCAAAGCACTTGTTGAGTGGGTGTGGCTTCTTGTGTATGGGACATTCCCTGTTTGGGTCCCTTGGTTCCTTGTCTCCGGCGACCGACTGATCGGGAGTAGTTTGGGTCGTGGGAGGCACGTCCGTCCTGCGGGCCGAGACGGGTGTTTGGGGGTTACCATATCTCGTCGCTGGTCTCTCGTTCTTCAGGCTGCTCGCACTGTATGTGGTTTGCGCACCTAAGATGAAACTGGGATCGTTCCTTGTCCTTGCCGCTTCGCGGATGAAGCTCACGAAGAATGAGAATGGGGGGAAGACAACCTGCTTCTCCCTTTTGTATTTGGAACCTTGTGAAAGCCACCTTTCTTGGAGGTTGAAGGGTAGCTTCTCCAGGATGGGTCTCACTCCACGAGCTGAATCTAGGGCGTTGAGACCTATTAAGGAGTGGTCTTTCCTTGCGAACTCCAGTTCTTGCAGCAGGTCTCCAAGATCTCGTAACTTCGAGTAGTCTTTATTCGTGATCTTGGGGAAGCTCTCGATTCTTTTGAAGAGTGAATCCTCGACTGCTTCGGGGCTGCCGTAGGACTCTTCTAGCCTTTCAAGACCTACTTGGGGTTGATGCGCGTTTGCCGTCCGAAGTCTCTGTGCTTGCTCCCTGGATACGTTCCCCAGGAACTTGACTAACAGGTTGAGCTCTTCCCTTGCTGAGAAGTCCAAGCTGTCGATTGCGTCTTTGAACGTGAACTTCCACGTCCGGTAGTTCTCAGGGCGGTCGTCGAAGCTGATGAGTCCTGCGTGCACCAAGTCACGCCGGATCATGTACTTGGCTATGTCTGTCAGACCTGAGACATTGGCGCGTTTGTCCCGTTCTGAAGTAGTTGCTGGGAGGGTCCGTGCGGTCGCCTCTTCCTTGGCATGGATGCGTGATGACTGCTGGCCAGTGTGAGGGGCTGTTTTCTCCCGTGTGGGTGTACCTGGATTGCGAGCCTGTTGTGGTGCATCCGTGTGCACGCTGGCGTGTGGATCACTGTTGCGGCTGTGGCTATCCCAGGCAGCATGTGTCATTGATGGAGCAGCGTCTTCTCCTCGTGGTCCTAGCGAGTCTTCGGTATCTGTGGAGTCGCTCCATCCATGTTGAGATGGTGCGCTGGTGTTCACGCTGAAGAGGCTCCTGACGTAGTCTTCAGTGCGTTGGACTGGATCCTCTGAGGCAATCCGTCTGTAGGGTTGCTCCCCGCCATCCTGTTGCGCGGCTGCCTCTAGGACTTCAGCTTGGGCTATGGCGGCGGCGGCTTCCTTCTCTTGATTAAGTGCCTCTAGATCCGCGTCCAATTCGGCCTTTTTACGCGCCGTGGCAGCGGCGGCATTTGCAGCGGCGGCGGTAGCAGCGGCGGTGGCGGCGTTAGCAGCGGCGGCGGCATTCTGCTCCTCCTCTTCTATGCGCGCTCTTTCTGTCCTTACGGCTGCCTCTCTGCGACTATATTCAGCCCTGGCACGTGCGGCCTCTGCGGCGGCTCGCTCCCTGGTAGCGTTTGTGCTTGCGCTGGACGCGTTCGACTGCGCTGATCTTGCTGACCTTGATGAGTGCCTGGATGTGCTTGAGCGCTGCGATGCGGTCTCCAGGAGGAGCTCTTTTCTCTCGCTTTGGGCGTCTGAGATGGCGGTCTGCACGACGCCATCGCGCTCCAGGTCAATCGCCTTTTGCAGATCGCGTTCCCACGTGCTGTCTTTTGTGTTAGTTCTTGTCAGATAGGTGAAATATGCCTGTGACAGCGTTACGTAACGTCTATGGCTTGACTTAATCTGAGTGATAGCTTGCTTAATCTGGGTTGCTTGATCGCTAGCACTTGCGACATTACTTATCTCACGATCAGTGTCCTCCCAGGCCTTCTCTAATTTAGCGCGGTGCGCTTCAACGTCAGTTTCGTATTTTTCGCGGGCCTTTTGTGTCAGTGCGACTGCCCGTTTGGGCCTTGCGCCTGCCTGCGCCTGTTGCAGTTGCGCGGCGGTCTCTGTGTCTGAGAGATCGCTTTCCTGCGTGATGTCTGGTGAGGCTCTGAGTTCTGCCATGCTGTAGGTGTGTGTAGGCCTTTTGCCAGTGCGTGTGGCGTGCGGTCTTTTACCTTGTCAGCGAAGGGCGTCTGTCTCAGATGATGCCGAGCGGTGTCCTGCAGCGTGCAGCGTTGGGGTAGCTGTACTTACAGGTGTCCGTTGGCTCCTCACTGTGGGGCTGAGCAGCGGGTGGACTCAGACAGAGAAAAAGGCAGTTAGTAATTGTGAGAGAAGCACTGTTTGTTGCAAGGCTGCTGTGCAGTTTGAGCTACTGGTTGTCTGTGAAAGCTGCAGACTGTGTGCAGTTTTAGCTACTTGGTGCTTCCTTTGTGTAGTATTAGCAAAGTAAGGCTGCTCACTGTCTTTGCATAAAGCTGTGGTAGTTTGCTGTGTAGAGGCTTGTGGCTCTGTGTAGCAACGTGCTTGTGCAATGTGGTGAGAGACTGCTATTTATTTGCTATGTAAGCTGCTTGCTTGTTTCTTTAGCATAAAGGCTGTGGGTAGCAGCTCCTCTGTGTGTATTTCCCAAGGCACACGGTCCTCTTTTCACTATTCTGTTTAAACTGCTGCTTGTTTTGCAGAAAGCTGTAGCAGTTTGCTGTATAGCTGTGTAGAGCTGCACTTTTGTAGCATGAAGGCTGTGAGTGATATCTTCTGCGTAGACCTCTAATACACGGTCTCTCTCTTACTTTCCTGGAACCAGGGTCACGAATGATGTATGAATGATTCCAGTAAGCTCAACTCATGTCCTCCCTCTTCCAAAGCATGACAAGTACTTAATGTCTTTCTTAATTTTATTGCTGGATTAGAAAACACAGGAACTTGTAGGTGTAGTGTAGGCAGAGAGTGCTTCTCTATGTGGGATGCTTCTATGGGGTTAGACTATGGTAAGAGAGAAAGGCCTTACCAGGGGTGGATGCAGACAGGTCTGTACTCACTGTAATCTAGGGTGGAAAAGAAAGTGAGGGGCAGGGGTCACACTAAAGGTTGAGTGGGACTGCACTAACTGTCAGCAAAAGACAGGGGAGAACATGGGAAAGTCCATTAACTGGGAGGACTGGAGAAGCTGCAGTAGCAGTTCACTGATTACGTGCTCAGAGGCAAGAAATGCAACATTGTTGCATGTTACACAGGCACAGTGTGTGTATGTGGAACCAATGCCTGCAGCTGAACTTAAGGAGCTGACAAGCAGAAGGGGGGTCGGGCAGGAATGTGATTCTTGTTCCATGACACCGTCTTTGATAACACTGTCTAATTGTTTAGGGAATGCAATTAAATGGCAGGTCTTACCAAGACAGACATTGAGTCAGCCATCAGGTCGTTACCAATCAGAGCATCATATTTTCACCTGTTGGCTGTCAATTTGAGGGTGATTACTATTTAGACAAGTGCCTCCCTACGGCTGCTTAATCTCTTATTCTTATTTTTAAACCTTTGCTTTTTTTTCTAGATTGGCTGCTTAAAGAGGATGCATGTTGCTAGTAATTTAAAGCTGCAGTTCAAGCTGCCATTAATAAAAAAATTATATATATATATATATATTTATATTTATTTTTTCTATTCCATATGTGCATCAAGTCAATCTGCACACTGACAAGTGATTAGTTAAGCTGCAAATCGATCCGTTCTCCTGTAATCAATCGCCTGCTCCGGGTTATTTAATTCAGTTCTTGCACAGCATTCTGGGCAATGTAGTTCCTGGAATATGACTGGGCAGTTACTAGATACAATTGGTTCACTGCTAGAGAGAGGGAGGGGCTCAAGAGCCATAGCCTATCAGAAGGGGAAGGGGGCTGTCACTTTGGAAATGCTACAAGTATTTTCTCATAGTACAGAATTGATTTATTAAAAAAAAAAAAACAGACGTGTAGGATATTGCTTAAACTGCTGCTTTAATTGTACATTATCTCTATGATTTCCTTTTTGTAGGTCCTAGGCCATCTGAGATCTGTGCCAGGTTGTTACAGACTTTTCATTACTTGGCAGAAATGTGTGGGGTGCCACTGACTTCAGAAAAAAACAGAAGGGCCGGGTAACGTCTTATTTTTGGAGGGATAGACATTAACACCGAGTTAATTGTTTTTAGAATGCCAGCTGAAAATTAAATAAGTGACGCCCCTTAAAGTCTGTGTCCACGTCAGAAGAGACGATTAAAGCACAACCGTTGTAGTGGCAAAGTCCTGGCCGTCATGTAAGGGTCACGCACCCCTGTAGGGAAAGTGTAATGGTTTGGAATTCCTTTTGTAAATGGGAAATCTGCATGGAAACAGGTGCCGCTATCTAATGAGGAAATATAACCACTCACTGATGTAGCAGGGTCAACGTGTTTATCTGAATGGCAATTGCTGCACTGCAGCTTGGTCAGAAAAGTGCGTTGAGAAGCGGTGAGGAGTGATCTGACTCTGCTCAAACTGTTCCCGATAGTAGCAGCAGTACATGTTGTGGGGAGGGATTTGGCCAATGTCAGTTATATTTTGGACAGACGAGTGTTGTCATGGCTATCAATGTGTTGTCAGCTATATATCTCCCTGTCGTTCATTTATTGAGACCTCTTGTATTACGTTGCCTGGAGTTCAAAATGCACATTTTAAAGGAGGCATGTTCAGCACCTGGGGTGAATAACACTAAGCTATTAATCTATCATTTTCAGTTCAAGGAATGTTGGCAGAGGGCACAGAAGCGGTGAGACAGAGCTGTGAATGTGCTGTTTTACTTTGGAACATTGTTTTCAGGGGTTATACAGTATGTACTAGTCAGAGAATCTGGATGTAAAATGGGTATAACATTTTTTTGGGGGGGGGGATATGGGTAAAAGTGTGGGTGTGTAGGCCTATAGTGATCATGGTAACCCTAAGACAATTTTGACAGGAAATGCTTCTGGGCCACCGGGGACAACACTTTGATTGGTGGAAAGGGTTTCTATGCAGTTTGCCTAATTCCAGGTGCCAATGTGTGGGGAAGGTTTAATTTGATTGGCTGTGTGGACTTGAGTGGGTAAGGCACTGGCACAGTAGGTGAAGATTTCAAAAAGTTGGAGTGTGGCACGTGGAACCCACTTATCAGATGAAGGATGGAGAAACCAGAAACCCACCCTATACTGTGTTTGTATACACCCCATACTGTGTTTGTATACACCCCTATACTGTGTTTGTATACACCCCTATACTGTGTTTGTATACACCTCTATACTGTGTTTGTATACACCCCTATACTGTGTTTGTATACACCCCTATACTGTGTTTGTATACACCCTTATACTGTGTTTGTATACACCCCTATACTGTGTTTGTTTACACCCCTATACTGTGTTTGTTCCTTTTTTTCAAGATTTAGTAAACTAAAGTTAAGGTTTTAGAAGAACGTTTATTTAAAGTTCTTACAAAGTTTGTGCTCAAGAAGTAAGGTTCAATCATATGCTGTTATTTTCTCTATGTATTGTGTATTGTAGAACAAATTATATCTATTTATTAATTACATATGTGAAACACCTCCCCCCCCCCCTTACGGGTGATGTTCATGCTACGTGTGTATCTGGTGCTGGTTAACTCACCTGCTGTAGGCCAGGAAGCCTGAGTCCCCGCGGATGTTAGCGGGAGCAGCAACGAGACAGGCTGGTAGGTCTTTGATGCAGGGCCTTCATGCTGTAGGGAGCTGCCGGAGGCAGAGAGTAGTCAGTACAGGAACCCCTTACTCTCAGTAACCACACAGAGACCAGGAATGGTTCACCTTTTATTTGGCAGGCCAGGCCCGATTCCTTGTCTTGCAAGACAGGTACTGTGTACACCCGACAGCCATGGAACATCTTCCCTCGCATCTTGAATACGTTACATCCATGACTAGCCCCCTCCCCCCCAAGGGCTTGAGGCCCTTGAGACTAGTCGCCCCCTCTTTACCCCCTTATGGGAGCAGGCTACATCCTTGAATCGACAACAGCTACATTTGGGTAAGGAGCATCTTATATACCTAGGTAGGGGTTAATAATCATGCCCCAAACTGGGTAGGTTTTAGAGGAGGAACCAGTGTCACACCACACTACGTGCGACCCATTACCACCCCCCACCCAGGCATGACGCTTCCAACTGCCATCCAGCCTGCACCTGGTTATGACACCAAATTATAAAGTGTGCCGACGGACTTACATCCTGGCCCATGTGAAAGGGATTTAACCCCAGCACTGCCTATACTTACCAGGACTTACATGCTAGGGCCAGGGAACACATGGCCTGGGGCACTATGCTAAATATGAAAAAAAGGGTTACATGATCGTCACAGCAGGCTGGTAAGACCTTGCCAGCAGGGTCATGTGATTATGTCGGTGCTCCTTCAAATGGGCTATTGGAGGAGACAGCTTAGGAACATGGTCGTAAAGTGGTCCTGTGAGTGCCGACCTCATGGTAGACTCATGAGTGGTTGCTGGAGATAACCTTAGAAATACACCTTCCTGGTCAAAAAAGGTTGTTGAGGTACTAATACTGCAGACAAGTTAAGATTTTGGTAATCTGTGTTTATATATATATATATATATATATATATATATATATATGTGTGTATATATGTGTATATATGTGTATATATGTATATTTAGTCGCCCTATATCTGGTGCAGCAGTCGCCTTCTTCTCCTTTCCTTGATCTGTACATCATATTTGATGGTATATAAAAGTGCAATTATTTTGGCACTAATCTTCCCTCTAGGACATTTTATTGTCTATTTTATTGTCTATATTATACATCATGGTGGAATGATACATCATGGTGGAATGATACATCATGGTGGAATGATATTTGTACCCTCTGAACTTTTGGGTCTCTGGTTATATTTACCAGTGAGTTCATGTTTTATTAAAATTATATGTATTGAATTCCTGGATAATATTATGTATTAATTCTAGGTATTCGAAGTGCATTTAGCATTTGGTCCATATATGTACCTTTCAGGAACTTCTATTATTGGTACTTAATTTATAGGTAAATTTATTTATAAATTAATTTATAAATTGATTATACGAGATTATAAATTGGTATTGTATATGTGATTTTTATATTTTGTGCATTATATGTGTTTTCATTTTTATTTTTATTTTTAATTATGGGATTTTGTTTGTAAGTTATGTATGTTTATTTTATTTTACATTTTTTAATTTTTTCTTTCATCTTTTACTTTAATGTATTATATTGTGTTTCTTTGGTTAGAATGACATGATTAATTTCTTTTCATATATATATATATATATATATATATATTGTTGTTTTATTATTATTTTTATTTTTATTAGTATAAACTTATATACATTTTCTTGTAACAAGCATTAACTAGTATTCTCTTTATATATTAGAGATGCATATATCTCGAATCATACTATTTTCCACCAACATACTGTATACATGGGTTAATATTCTATCTGACCATGCAACATACCTGTCATCTATTAACTAATTAGTTCTATTTCTGTGATTGGCTATTCTGACTATATATACAGAGTGAACCATATATCTCATATATATTCCCCTGACGAAGTCTCTAAAGACGAAACGCGTAGGGTGTTTTATTTGGAGTATGTATATTTTAATACTGCTAAATTTTTCACTCTGAGAGAACGGAGAGATTCATCTGTATTGTTGGGACTCTTTAATACACGGCATCTGTACTGTTAGGACTCTTTGGTACACGGCGTATGAGTGCATTGTCAGTGATTAGGCTGACCCGGAAGTCCTTTGCGAATCTCATGCACTGAGAGCAGGGACGCTGATCCGGAAGCCCTTTACAACAGGAGAGTCATTGGAAACGCAAGGAGGTACCTGATTGTCTCCGGTCTTCGGAAGAATTACCATTTCGGTGTTCCCCCTGCACAGTGACGCATGCGGTGGTCTGTCCGGAGGATCCATCGAGTTCCTGCTCTACATGTTAGCGATTGAGTTTATATCTCATACATGCGATTTTATATTCTCCGTTTGTGAGTGAGCAGTTTATATTTTTCCCAGTCCCTATTATAAATTTGTTAACTTTACTACACTATGAGTGCGCCTGTTTTTTGTTTTTTTCTCCTTTAGATATATATATATTTAGTTTGTTTAATAAGTTTAGAATTACATAAATGTGGTGGCCTTTTCTTCCAACCGACTGGGGTCCTGCTTTTTGGTTATTTACTAAAAAAAAGGGGTTCGTTGTTTTCTTGGGGAAAGCGGACTTGGAGCGAAAAGTCGCGGTTCAGGCCTATGGTAGTGCAGTAGAGAGCAACATTAATAATCATGCGATGACAGACTGGATTGTGGAATATAACATCGCATGGTAACAGCCAAAGTTTCCTCTATCATTGTCTGCTAAAAACTCCATGGGTGTCGCTCAGCGATTCTTTATATTACAGTATATCACTGGTGTGGAAAACAAGCACGGTTGTTACAGCAAACTGGCAAGTAATCAACATTTTCACAAGCCTTTAATTGTCAGGGCGGGAGGAAGCTGGGCACAGATGAAAGGTGAATCATTATTTGGAACGGCACATTGTAAATATTTCCCAGTGCGTGGAAGATACTGTAGGCAAGTGGAATGTACTGTATATAAAACAATCCATGCCTGGGAAATATACAATGCACTGTAATGTTCACAGAACTGTACATACCGCCCCAAAAACCTTGTTGAAATACGTTAGAATGGAATTGGCTTCTTTTAACTAATATAAACCTGTTTAAAACAAACGTAGGCTGTGTTAGAAGGTTTACTTTGCAATGGATACTGTAAATAGTGCATATCGGCCAATCCCTGCCAGATAACCTCTCTGGAGAACGTGATTGAAAAGACATGCGCTTTCCCTGCGTAAAGTCCGGCACGCTCAGGGACATCCTACAAAAGGCAGGGAGAGGGGGAGAGGAAATGTAACCCGCTTCCCATGTTTCTATGTAGCCTCTTTACAATTAAACGTTATAAAATGATTTAAAATGGCTTTATAGCTATCTTATTTTTGGAAGTGTTGAATAGTAAGAAAACAAACCCACGTCCTGCGCTCAGAGAACTCCTGTGGGTATTAGTCACAGTTAATGGTGTTAAAACCAATGTATATCAATAAAAACAGATACAAATATGTACAATATAGGTAATATACGGGCAGCAGTAGGGGAAAATATATTTGGGGAAGGGGAAACGGTTGGAAGTTACCTAGATGTACTGTAACCCTTTTGTTTAGGTTTCAGGTATTAGAATAAGGCTGCGTCCATGGTGGCTCAGCCCGTGCGGAGGCGCGCTGAGGCTGAGGGAAAGCGGGTGCTTTCCCTGGCCTTGGGTAGCGCGCCATCCTGGGGCGTGTCGGGGGGCGGGCCAGTGACGTCACGGTGCTGGTTCGCCCTCATTGGGCGAACCGCTCACGTGACCGGCCCTGCGCTCCCATGAGCGCGAAAATTTACATTTTCATAAGACTTACGCTTCCGCGCGCTTGCGTAAGCGAGCCCCTGCTAAAGCCGCTCTCATTGCGTACAATACTATATTACACAGATAATTTTACTTAGAGATGGCTCAGTTCAAGGGGAGCAAAATCCGTCTCGGCCCGTTGATGATGTGTCTGAACTGAAAATGAAGTGCATGTCTGTTCTCACAGTACTTTTTCCCTTCAGTGAGCTTGCTTCCCCCCTTGTCGGCAAGGAGAGATAGAGAAGGGTTAGTGGAGTCCAACTGAGCCTGCCAGGAGGGAAAGGGACAAAGCGGCTGAGCTAGCCTGGTTTTAATATATACAGGTGTAGCGGGGTCCCCCTTACCTGCTCAGAGGAGGGGGAGCTGCCCTGCATTGGCCCGCTGGTGCCCCGGGTGGTCTGTTGCCTCCGTCGGATCGGGAGAAAGTGGCGGCAGCCATCTTGGATTGGCTCCGCATACAACAAGCAGGAACTACAACTCCCCGAAGCTTCGGGTGGGGATAGGTCACATGGGCCGTCCCAGCCAATGAGGTGCGAGCGGCCATTTTAGAGACTCTGGATATCCTCCGCGTACTGGAGACAGTAAGACCAGACGTCATGGAGGGAGGGAGAGGTACTGTCTCAGGAGAAAGTACGCTCCTGGACTAGGCCAGTACATTCCCCCTAGGCCCCAGATAGGCCCCGATCATACCACAGAGGTAGGGAGGGAAGGACCTTGGAGGGAAGGACCTAGATAGGGACCCTCCACATTAGAGCTGCAACCTGCACTACTGCACCGGCAGACGGACATCTGCGCAGCGACCTACAGCACGGACACAGCTGCATGAGGCAGCAGAGGTGGAACACTCCGGCTGGAGATTGCACCGCGGACCACAGACTGCACCTAAGGTGTGAGGGGATTTATATTGGAGGCCCCGCTGTGTGGGACCTGATCCAACATGTTGCCCACGTATACCCAGGTCTGGGACGTTGACCAGGAAGGTACCACCGTCGTGCACTGCACATCACAAGGGGGGTAGTGCTACCTCACACTTTGGGGTTACATTGCAGTTACATTGCTTCTATCTAGTGAGGATGGGAATCCCTCCTTGTCAGAGCTGCATACGCACCTGGCAGAGAGGCCGATTCACACTGAAGTAACAACATCTGCTTTTTATTTATGATTGAACAATTCTTTAATTTTCTTTAATTAAATTAGATTTTTAAAAAATATATTTATGCCCTTTATACATATTTGATATAATATATAACATTTTTAAATGTATGCAATACACATCTCTGTGTATACATGGGTTTTTTACACAGATAATTTGTTGATTTGGACACATTATTTTGAAGGTCACTTTATTCTCCACTTCACAAACTGCAGACAACAACCTGCAGATTTACTTTGACATCCAAGTGGCAGAGATAATTATTCACTGCGCAATAGGTTTTGATCGGTTTTCCATGGTACCCACGAGGTCAGTATAACTTTCCATACATCACGGCCCTCTTGCAAATAATACATTTTGTGTGTTTTTTTTTGTTTTTCACCTTTCCTACAATGTGTTGTGAATGAGATTGTTACATGGAAGTGTTTTGCAGTTTGTGATATTTTACAGCATATCGCATTTCTTTTTATGTCGCAACAATGTGAGAGTTGAATTGATATTCAGTATTTACATTTGTGTTTGACTTCAAGACCGTGCTTGATCGTTGTGACAGACAATAGCCGTCTTTCTGGACAACGTTGTTGTCGTTGCCTAGACCACGGGCGCGCAAACTAGGGGATGCAACATTTTCCAGGGGGGGGGGGGGGCGCGGCGGTTACAGAGGCCCCATGCTCTTCCCCATGGTATTTAAATTAAATGCTGGGGGATCGTGTGAGGCCTCTGCAACTTCCCTTACCTTACATTGGTGACGCGTTGCCAAGGTCATGTGACATCACGTGACCCCGCTGTGTCATTTGATGCTGAAGACAAGGTAAGGAGGGGGCGCGAGCAGGAGGGAGTGCAGACAGGGGGGTGCAGGGGGCCCTAGACTATCAGTGGAAACTAGGCTTAATTATACTGTAGGTTCTTATAATAGTGCACAATAGTGTGAGAATTACATTTGCCAGACATTACCGTTTTTAACTAAAGTCTGAGAATACCAAGACAAATTGATGGCGTTTTAAAGTTTGTTTTGCCAGTGTTTGATTCCATGTTATGAAGGAATTAGGTTACTCACCCATCCTACAACGCGGTATAACATTTTCCTAGTTATGTGCAGAGGGTACTGTACAGTATGTAAGTTGTCCGTTGGTCCTGCTCCTCGGGTCCGACAATGCTCCCATGTGCTCGCATAATAGCCAAATGTTTCCATCCTCAGGTGTGTGAGCCTCTCCAATGTGCATGTTTCCAAACTCCGTGTTATCCAAACCTCTACACTGGGTGTTGTTGCTTGTTTCCAAAAAAGGGGAATCCTAGCTCTTGCCGCATTTAACATGTGTACGGACTTTGTAGCCATTTTAACAGCAATGAGATATTTATCACAAGAAATAACACATGATTTCAGGGCACATCGCACATTTTGTCGATAATAGAACCGTTGATATATACTAACTTATTTCTGCTTTATTAATGCGCGTATTTTTTTTTTACCGGAACGTGATAATAACCCCATTTTAACGGAGTTTGATGTCTCCTTCCTTTACGTTTTGTGTTGTGGGACTACAAAGATGCCAGCTTGTAAATCTGTAGCATACTGTAACAATTTGTACGATGGCTTCTGATGTGGATTGGCTCTGCATGACCATAGAATCAACTTCACCAGCTTCAATCCAGTTTCGGAGGCTCGAAAACAACTGGAGATGCACGAGGCGCTGAAGAGCTACTGTATGGCAGAACACATAAGGAATTTGGTCCTGGATTCAATCCAGTGGTAATGGCAGCGCACAATAAAGCTGATGGACCTCCGTTTGTAGACTTTGGAGAACGCAACTACTCTACTGTAAGTGCTGAACTCCTTATATCATTGAACACCAAAATATTACAAAACAAATGTAAGACATAGGGACACGAATTCAAGAAATACAACATTTCATTGTGCAGCTCACCTCTTCAAAACTTATATGAGGCAGTGGTTTTCTCAGTCCTCGACTCGGGAAACTCCAAGTAGGACATGTTTTGGGGAAACCCAAGTGATAGTCTATGGGGGGATTCCCCGATCTCCAATAATGGGTAGCGGTGCCCAATCCTTGTTAACTTGAATGACCGCTGATGACGATCGAGCTCTGATACCTGTTATCAGACCTTCATCACACACTCCCCTTATATGTTTATGTGGTCCAAATCTATATCTAATGGAGAAATGGTAATCAAAGCTCATCAGTCATATGTTCTGTTTTACTCTAATGTAACAATCACTGGGGAAAATAGCTCTAACTATCAGACCAAAAATGAATTTCCTTTGAGGCACAAATCCAAGAGATTAACAGCTGCTAAATGACTTAAGAGTCCAGGGAAAAAATGACATACATATTTTTAGCCAGAGTATATTATTACTGATTTGGCCCAGTTTCTTTGTGTATTAAAGGTGCGCATCCTGATGACATTGTAAAACCTAATATTATTTTCCTCCCAGGATGAGAGGTTCAACAATAAGTGACTTATTCACAGCTCCCGCATGGAAAGAAAACAGGGGGGGGGGATGGAGCTTGGTGGGCTAAACCTTGTCATACTGTACCTACAGTGTGACTCC
Source organism: Ascaphus truei (assembly GCF_040206685.1). Taxonomy (NCBI): domain Eukaryota; kingdom Metazoa; phylum Chordata; class Amphibia; order Anura; family Ascaphidae; genus Ascaphus; species Ascaphus truei. The sequence continues at coordinate 28,055,002 of NC_134486.1, forward strand.
TAATTTGTAAATGGCAGCTTCATTTACCACTGACATTCTAACCTAATGCCACTTCCCCTCCTTTGTTTCTGGGGACATATAAAGCAGCAGGATATTATTATGAACTATAGTTTTATGTAAAAGAAATGTTGGATTTCATCTAGTGCAGGAGAGGTCCTCGAGGGTCACTGACAGGCCGGGTTTTAAGGATATCCCTGCTTCAGCACAGGTGGCTCAATCAGTCCCTGCTTCAGCACAGGTGGCTTAATCAGTCCCTTAAGCCCAGGTGCTCAATCAGTGGCCCAGTCAAAATGTCTGAACCACTGATTGAGCCACCTGTGCTGGAGCAGGGATTGATTGAGCCACATGTGCTGAAGCAGGGATATCCTTGAAACCTGAACTGTTGGTGGCTTTTGAGGACTGAAGTTGGCCACTCCTGAGCTAGTGCAATATATCCTATTCCACAGGCCACCTAAATATTGATACATACTAGTTTATCAATAATCCAGACATTATAGTCACAGCAGGATAGCAGGGTCAATAGTTAAACCCTCCTAATACACACACAGTAATACTTTAAATTCTTCACAATATTAATAGTAGTGACTTTATATGCAAATAAACACACACAAAATACATAAGGCAAATTAATTATATATAAAATGCTGCATAGGTCCTGCAAATTATGAACTCTTTCCTGTTTCTCATTTTAAAAGAGGGGTACATACTGAATTCATGAAAACATGCCTGCCATGTCTGTTATAGTGCGCTGAGGGGATTGTGTGTATGTATCAAAGTCTCCCGCCTGCCATTCTAGGGCAGTAAACTGTGCCAGATATCACCGAAAAATCTTAATGGCTTTCAATAGGATTTTGTACCTCACTAAGGGACCTATTCTAGTAGCTTCGATAAGTGACTGATCGGGAATTTTGGGCACTTCTCGAACAAGTTTGCATGTGTAGCTATTCACAAAGCTTCGATAACATGCCATACTCGCCTAAGAAGTGCTGCTTCCCGACCGGTCGTGCTCCCGCTCAGACAAACCGTGCGGGAGCTCAAATAATGCTCAAACACGCATTTCTTGGCAATATCGAGCTATTCTAGAAACTCCGAGAGGCACACCGCGGCTGCGACTCGCAAACAACTCGCAGGTTCTCATCTTGCCACCTCAAAGGGTGGAGAGATGGGATCCGCAGTTTGACTTACTGTAGATGGAAAAAATATATATTTTTACTGCATCGGATCTGAAGCCGGGGATCTCCGGAGCTGACACACATTAATATCAGCTCCGGAGACCCCCTGCTTCAATCCTATGTAATAAAAATACATTTAAAGGCGGCTTCATTACCTTAGCGGCTAACCGCTAAGGTAATGAAGGGGTTAAATACCAGTGCCCGGTTTATTGGGGGATGAGGGGGTGGGTGTTTAGGCCTGGCGGTGGCGTTGCGGGAGGCGTTAAACCCTTCATTACCTTAGCGCAGGCCTGCACAACTCCAGTCCTCGAGGGCCGCAAACAGGCCAGGTTTTCAGGATATCCCTACTTCAGCACAGTCTCAGTCTGACTGAGCCACTAATTGAGCCAGCTGCGCTGAAGTAGGGATATCCAGAAAACCTGGCTTGTTTGCGGCCCTCGAGGACTGGAGTTGTGCAGGCCTGCCTTAGCGGTTACTACCGGCACTCCGTGGAGAAGCGAGCAGGGCCTCTGTAAATGAGGATAAAAAAACATTTTAAAAGGGAAATTTGCCACCCTCAAATGCTGCCGCCCAGGCCTGGGCCCTATGGGGAATCAGCCACGTTAGATCACAGGCAGGTATAAATGTGGGGCAGTGCTGTACTTCTTCACAGAAAGAGTGGTGGATGTGTGGATCCAGAATTGTTTGTGATAGACACAAAGCTATCCGAAACACGAAAGGAATCCAAGGATCAACCAGGGCCTAAGGTTTCCCAACAGAGGGAAATGGGCAGCCTTGGAGGGGCCAAGATGTTCTATTCTCCTGTCAAATGTTATCTATGTTAATCTGCATTTTTATTGAATTCAACTACGTTTCTTTGGCACTCACACCTGCTTTACGTACGAGGGGGTATGTACTGTATAACACCACAGGCCAGATATTCGCATCTGCGAAATAAGCATGAATCTTCCTAATCTTACTTCTACAATGCGTGGCAGATCTCTGTAGAGCAGAGGTTAATACCACCTAAACGTGGCCTGTGTACCAATTCTGGGGCAAACCAATTATGCTATACAGTATGTATCAAAGAAAAGGTCTACTTATTTAAATTAGATGTTTTTCTTTGAGTAGCCGGGACCCCGTTTTCTCCCCCAATTGTTGTGTGGGGTGGGATATGTCGCACCTAGGGGACGCTCCAATAACGGAGTGTCCGCGTTAAGGGAGCCGCCATGTTTAGGGTGGCGCCGGCGCAGACCTGGTCCGGCAGGAGGTTGCGCATGCGCAGAGCAGGGTAACAAAGCCCGCGAAGGAGGAGAGTTCGGGGAGGAGGGGAGTTAGGGGAATACGAGTCCCAGCAGCCCCCGCGGTCCCCCGTGACACGGCCGAACCAATCAGGTACGAGAATAGGGAGGAAAAGGAAGTGGAGGGGCGCACAAGGAGTCAGAGCTAGCTGTCGGAGGAAGGAGAAGGAGCTCCGGTGTAGGGAGGCTGCCGCCCCTACCTAGGCCGCAGGCCCCAGACCCAGTTAGGCCCTGAGCCCCAGTAGAGTGCAGCTGAGCTAGGGACTGGCCATAGACAGGTTCCGGATCCCCTTCTGTGATACGATCGCTACCGGGACAGTTCTAAATCAGCGGGAGGCCTGGGACCAGGCCCCGCTACTAAGCCGCAGCATGTCTGGGTGGGATCGCCCCGGACACCCACGGGTGACGTCATCTACGCCCACGCCGATCCTTTGTGAAGATAGTTGCAGAACCGGGTACAGGAGTGCCCGGCAGGTAAACTCCAAGTGCACCAACGGTACCATTCTCACTCCGGGACACGGTGGCTGCGCAGTCACATACACATACATCCACTGACTCACGTGGGGGTGGGGGAACGTATTCCACGCGGGAACTGGACACGGGGTGGGATCACCCGGTGAAGGGAAAGGGAGAGTGAGTGTTCAGCCGGACGCTGGTAGTACTGTCTCCTCTAGGGAGGGACACATGTTAATTAAGCTGTTGGTTGCTACAAGTAAACGTATATTGGTTAAGGTATATCGCTGTGTGTGTGTTCATGTACAAGACCATGTTCCTGCGATGACCCACTTCCCCTAGGGCGGAAGCTGTCGCAGGTGGAGGCGCAGCACCAAGTCATAAGTATTGTGAGCACCCCAGGCTCTCCGTGGCAGAGGCTTAGGCCCTGTGAGCCTACAGGTTATACAGCATATGGTAGTGGCCTGTGTTCGATAGGAACCAGGGCTACATTTGATACATATGGAACAATGGTTTGGTTCCAGAATTGCGCCAGTTTTGCCTTGATACATATTTCCCAGAGCGAGAGGAAAATTGCACTAGATACAGTGCAGTATATGCACAACGTTTGCATTATAATATTGCACTGGCTCTCTCCTCCCTGTCCTCTATAACCAGTACCCAAAATGCTCATGGCTCAAGTGGAGCAATGAGCTGCCAAAAGTGGAACTTCATATAGTGATATAGCGTCACGCCGTCTTAAAATGACGCAATTTTCACCAGTTGTGGAGCACTGCTCCATTTTGCGACCCTTGAACCCCTTTTAGAGTCAGTATTTAATGTGACTTTGACTGATATCTGAGAATTATTTGCACAATATCTCCACAGATCGCATACACACACCAAGAGGTTTAAACTGAACTGCCATTGCATTGTGTAATTATTCCCACGTTTAATGTATCTTAAATGTATTAAATACTGTAACTCCACATTCACCCAATGTGAACAGTGTATAAACTCACAGCCTTAATTATTTGATGGAATAAAGTAGGGAAGTCCCATCCTTATTGTCCCAACATGCTTAATCCAGTTACAAATAACCCTTGTTAAATTAGAGATCACTTTCCACAAAAACAAAAATGAGGTTCCCATACATTAGTGACAACACCCTCAGCACTCCCACACTAACCCTGCATCCACCCTCAGCACTCCCACACAATAACTCTGCATCCACGCTCAGCACTCCCACACAATAACTCCGCATCCACCCTCAGCACTCCCACACAATAACTCCGCATCCACGCTCAGCACTCCCACACAATAACTCTGCATCCACCCTCAGCACTCCCACACAATAACTCTGCATCCACCCTCAGCACTCCCACACAATAACTCCGCATCCACCCTCAGCACTCCCACACAATAACTCCGCATCCACCCTCAGCACTCCCACACAATAACTCTGCATCCACCCTCAGCACTCCAACACAATAACTCCGCATCCACGCTCAGCACTCCCACACAATAACTCTGCATCCACCCTCAGCACTCCCACACGATAACTCCGCATCCACCCTCAGCACTCCCACACAATAACTCCGCATCCACCCTCAGCACTCCAACACAATAACTCCGCATCCAACCTCAGCACTCCCACACAATAACTCAGAATCCACCCTCAGCACTCCCACACAATTACTCTGCATCCACCCTCAGCACTCCCACACAATAACTCCGCATCCACCCTCAGCACTCCCACACAATAACTCTGCATCCACCCTCAGCACTCCCCCACAATAACTCAGAATCCACACTCAGCACTCCAACACAATAACTCCGCATCCACCCTCAGCACTCCCACACAATAACTCCGCATCCACCCTCAGCACTCCAACACAATAACTCCGCATCCAACCTCAGCACTCCCACACAATAACTCCGCATCCACCCTCAGCACTCCCACACAATAACTCTGCATCCACCCTCAGCACTCCCCCACAATAACTCCGCATCCACCCTCAGCACTCCCACACAATAACTCCGCATCCACCCTCAGCACTCCCCCACAATAACTCCGCATCCACCCTCAGCACTCCCACACAATAACTCTGCATCCACCCTCAGCACTCCCACACAATAACTCTGCATCCACCCTCAGCACTCCCACACAATAACTCCGCATCCACCCTCAGCACTCCCCCACAATAACTCCGCATCCACCCTCAGCACTCCCACACAATAACTCCGCATCCACCCTCAGCACTCCCACACAATAACTCCACATCCACCCTCAGCACTCCCCCACAATAACTCCACATCCACCCTCAGCACTCCCCCACAATAACTCCGCATCCACCCTCAGCACTCCCACACAATAACTCCGCATCCACCCTCAGCACTCCCACACAATAACTCTGCATCCACCCTCAGCACTCCCACACAATAACTCCGCATCCACCCTCAGCACTCCCACACAATAACTCTGCATCCAGCCTCAGCACTCCCACACAATAACTCTGCATCCAGCCTCAGCACTCCCACACAATAACTCCGCATCCACCCTCAGCACTCCCACACAATAACTCCGCATCCAGCCTCAGCACTCCCACACAATAACTCTGCATCCACCCTCAGCACTCCCACACAATAACTCCGCATCCACCCTCAGCACTCCCACACAATAACTCCGCATCCACCCTCAGCACTCCCACACAATAACTCCGCATCCACCCTCAGCACTCCAACACAATAACTCCGCATCCAGCCTCAGCACTCCCACACAATAACTCTGCATCCAGCCTCAGCACTCCCACACAATAACTCTGCATCCACCCTCAGCACTCCCACACAATAACTCCGCATCCACCCTCAGCACTCCCACACAATAACTCCGCATCCACCCTCAGCACTCCCCCACAATAAATCCGCATCCACCCTCAGCACTCCCACACAATAACTCCGCATCCACCCTCAGCACTCCCACACAATAACTCTGCATCCACCCTCAGCACTCCCACACAATAACTCTGCATCCACCCTCAGCACTCCCACACAATAACTCCGCATCCAGCCTCAGCACTCCCACACAATAACTCCGCATCCACCCTCAGCACTCCCACACAATAACTCTGCATCCACCCTCAGCACTCCCACACAATAACTCCGCATCCACCCTCAGCACTCCCACACAATAACTCCGCATCCACCCTCAGCACTCCCACACAATAACTCCGCATCCACCCTCAGCACTCCCACACAATAACTCCGCATCCACCCTCAGCACTCCCACACAATAACTCCGCATCCACCCTCAGCACTCCCACACAATAACTCCGCATCCACCCTCAGCACTCCCACACAATAACTCCGCATCCACCCTCAGCACTCCCACACAATAACTCCGCATCCACCCTCAGCACTCCCACACAATAACTCTGCATCCAGCCTCAGCACTCCCACACAATAACTCCGCATCCACCCTCAGCACTCCCACACAATAACTCCGCATCCACCCTCAGCACTCCCACACAATAACTCCGCATCCACCCTCAGCACTCCCACACAATAACTCTGCATCCACCCTCAGCACTCCCACACAATAACTCCGCATCCACCCTCAGCACTCCCACACAATAACTCCGCATCCACCCTCAGCACTCCCCCACAATAACTCCGCATCCACCCTCAGCACTCCCACACAATAACTCCGCATCCAGCCTCAGCACCCCCACACAATAACTCCGCATCCACCCTCAGCACTCCCACACAATAACTCCGCATCCACCCTCAGCACTCCCACACAATAACTCCGCATCCACCCTCAGCACTCCCACACAATAACTCTGCATCCACCCTCAGCACTCCCACACAATAACTCCGCATCCACCCTCAGCACTCCCACACAATATCTCCGCATCCACCCTCAGCACTCCCACACAATAACTCCGCATCCACCCTCAGCACTCCCACACAATAACTCCGCATCCACCCTCAGCACTCCCACACAATAACTCCGCATCCACCCTCAGCACTGCCACACAATAACTCTGCATCCACCCTCAGCACTCCCACACAATAACTCCGCATCCACCCTCAGCACTCCCACACAATAACTCCGCATCCACCCTCAGCACTGCCACACAATAACTCCGCATCCACCCTCAGCACTCCCACACAATAACTCTGAATCCACCCTCAGCACTCCAACACAATAACTCCGCATCCACCCTCAGCACTGCCACACAATAACTCCGCATCCACCCTCAGCACTCCCACACAATAACTCTGAATCCACCCTCAGCACTCCCCCACAATAACTCCGCATCCACCCTCAGCACTCCCACACAATAACTCTGCATCCACCCTCAGCACTCCCACACAATAACTCCGCATCCACCCTCAGCACTCCCACACAATAACTCCGCATCCACGCTCAGCACTGCCACACAATAACTCCGCATCCACCCTCAGCACTGCCACACAATTACTCCGCATCCACCCTCAGCACTCCCACACAATAACTCCGCATCCACCCTCAGCACTCCCACACAATAACTCCGCATCCACCCTCAGCACTCCCCCACAATAACTCCGCATCCACCCTCAGCACTCCCACACAATAACTCCGCATTCACCCTCAGCACTCCCACACAATAACTCCGCATCCACCCTCAGCACTGCCACACAATTACTCCGCATCCACCCTCAGCACTCCCACACAATAACTCCGCATCCACCCTCAGCACTCCCCCACAATAACTCCGCATCCACCCTCAGCACTCCCACACAATAACTCCGCATCCACCCTCAGCACTGCCACACAATAACTCCGCATCCACCCTCAGCACTGCCACACAATTACTCCGCATCCACCCTCAGCACTCCCACACAATAACTCCGCATCCACCCTCAGCACTCCCACACAATAACTCCGCATCCACACTCAGCACTCCCACACAATAACTCCGCATCCGCCCTCAGCACTCCCACACAATAACTCCGCATCCACCCTCAGCACTCCCACACAATAACTCCGCATCCACCCTCAGCACTCCCACACAATAACTCCGCATCCACCCTCAGCACTCCCACACAATAACTCCGCATCCACCCTCAGCACTCCCACACAATAACTCCGCATCCACCCTCAGCACTCCCACACAATAACTCCGCATCCACCCTCAGCACTCCCACACAATAACTCCGCATCCACCCTCAGCACTCCCACACAATAACTCTGCATCCACCCTCAGCACTCCCACACAATAACTCCGCATGCACCGTCAGCACTCCCACACAATAACTCCGCATCCACCCTCAGCACTCCCACACAATAACTCCGCATCCACCCTCAGCACTCCCCCACAATAACTCCGCATCCACCCTCAGCACTCCCCCACAATAACTCCGCATCCACCCTCAGCACTCCCACACAATAACTCCGCATCCACCCTCAGCACTCCCACACAATAACTCCGCATCCACCCTCAGCACTCCCCCACAATAACTCCGCATCCACCCTCAGCACTCCCACACAATAACTCCGCATCCACCCTCAGCACTCCCACACAATAACTCCGCATCCACCCTCAGCACTCCCCCACAATAACTCCGCATCCACCCTCAGCACTCCCACACAATAACTCCGCATCCACCCTCAGCACTCCCACACAATAACTCCGCATCCACCCTCAGCACTCCCCCACAATAACTCCGCATCCACCCTCAGCACTCCCACACAATAACTCCGCATCCACCCTCAGCACTCCCACACAATAACTCCGCATCCACCCTCAGCACTCCCACACAATAACTCCACATCCACCCCCAGCACTCCCACACAATAACTCCGCATCCACCCTCAGCACTCCCACACAATAACTCCTCATCCACCCTCAGCACTCCCACACAATAACTCTGCATCCACCCTCAGCACTCCCACACAATAACTCCGCATCCACCCTCAGCACTCCCACACAATAACTCCGCATCCACCCTCAGCACTCCCACACAATAACTCTGCATCCACCCTCAGCACTCCCACACAATAACTCCGCATGCACCGTCAGCACTCCCACACAATAACTCCGCATCCACCCTCAGCACTCCCACACAATAACTCCGCATCCACCCTCAGCACTCCCCCACAATAACTCCGCATCCACCCTCAGCACTCCCCCACAATAACTCCGCATCCACCCTCAGCACTCCCACACAATAACTCCGCATCCACCCTCAGCACTCCCACACAATAACTCCGCATCCACCCTCAGCACTCCCCCACAATAACTCCGCATCCACCCTCAGCACTCCCACACAATAACTCCGCATCCACCCTCAGCACTCCCCCACAATAACTCCGCATCCACCCTCAGCACTCCCCCACAATAACTCCGCATCCACCCTCAGCACTCCCCCACAATAACTCCGCATCCACCCCCAGCACTCCCACACAATAACTCCGCATCCACCCTCAGCACTCCCACACAATAACTCCGCATCCACCCTCAGCACTCCCACACAATAACTCCGCATCCACCCTCAGCACTCCCACACAATAACTCCCCATCCACCCTCAGCACTCCCACACAATAACACCGCATCCACCTTCAGCACTCCCACACAATAACTCCGCATCCACCCTCAGCACTCCCACACAATAACTCCGCATCCACCCTCAGCACTCCCACACAATAACTCCGCATCCACCCTCAGCACTCCCACACAATAACTCCGCATCCACCCTCAGCACTCCCACACAATAACTCCGCATCCACCCTCAGCACTCCCACACAATAACTCCGCATCCACCCTCAGCACTCCCACACAATAACTCCGCATCCACCGTCAGCACTCCCACACAATAACTCCGCATCCACCGTCAGCACTCCCACACAATAACTCCACATCCACCCTCAGCACTCCCACACAATAACTCCGCATCCACCCTCAGCACTCCCACACAATAACTCCGCATCCACCCTCAGCACTCCCACACAATAACTCCGCATCCACCCTCAGCACTCCCACACAATAACTCCGCATCCACCCTCAGCACTCCCACACAATAACTCCCCATCCACCCTCAGCACTCCCCCACAATAACTCCGCATCCACCCTCAGCACTCCCACACAATAACTCCGCATCCGCCCTCAGCACTCCCACACAATAACTCCTCATCCGCCCTCAGCACTCCCACACAATAACTCCGCATCCACCCTCAGCACTCCCACACAATAACTCCGCATCCACCCTCAGCACTCCCACACAATAACTCCGCATCCACCCTCAGCACTCCCCCACAATAACTCCGCATCCACCCTCAGCACTCCCACACAATAACTCCGCATCCACCCTCAGCACTCCCACACAATAACTCCGCATCCACCCTCAGCACTCCCACACAATAACTCCGCATCCACCCTCAGCACTCCCACACGATAACTCCGCATCCACCTTCAGCACTCCCACACGATAACTCCGCATCCACCCTCAGCACTCCCACACAATAACTCCGCATCCACCCTCAGCACTCCCACACAATAACTCCGCATCCACCCTCAGCACTCCCCCACAATAACTCCGCATCCACCCTCAGCACTCCCACACAATAACTCCGCATCCACCCTCAGCACTCCCACACAATAACTCCGCATCCACCCTCAGCACTCCCACACAATAACTCCGCATCCACCCTCAGCACTCCCACACAATAACTCCGCATCCACCCTCAGCACTCCCACACAATAACTCCGCATCCACCGTCAGCACTCCCACACAATAACTCCGCATCCACCGTCAGCACTCCCACACAATAACTCCACATCCACCCTCAGCACTCCCACACAATAACTCCGCATCCACCCTCAGCACTCCCACACAATAACTCCGCATCCACCCTCAGCACTCCCACACAATAACTCCCCATCCACCCTCAGCACTCCCACACAATAACTCCGCATCCACCCTCAGCACTCCCACACAATAACTCCGCATCCACCCTCAGCACTCCCCCACAATAACTCCCCATCCACCGTCAGCACTCCCACACAATAACTCCGCATCCACCCTCAGCACTCCCACACAATAAATCCGCATCCACCCTCAGCACTCCCACACAATAACTCCGCATCCACCCTCAGCACTCCCACACGATAACTCCGCATCCACCCTCAGCACTCCCACACAATAACTCCGCATCCACCCTCAGCACTCCCACACAATAACTCCGCATCTGCCCTCAGCACTTCCACACAATATCTCCGCATCCACCCTCAGCACTCCCACACAATAACTCTGCATCCGCCCTCAGCACTCCCACACAATAACTCCGCATCCACCCTCAGCACTCCCACACAATAACTCCGCATCTGCCCTCAGCACTCCCACACAATAACTCTGCATCCACCCTCAGCACTCCCACACAATAACTCCACATCCACCCTCAGCACTCCCACACAATAACTCCGCATCTGCCCTCAGCACTCCCACACGATAACTCCGCATCCACCCTCAGCACTCCCACACAATAACTCCGCATCCACCCTCAGCACTCCCACACAATAACTCCGCATCCACCCTCAGCACTCCCACACAATAACTCTGCATCCACCCTCAGCACTCCCACACAATAACTCCGCATCCACCCTCAGCACTCCCACACAATAACTCTGCATCCACCCTCAGCACTGCCACACAATAACTCCGCATCCACCCTCAGCACTCCCACACAATAACTCCGCATCCACCCTCAGCACTGCCACACAATAACTCCGCATCCACCATCAGCACTCCCACACAATAACTCCGCACCCACCCTCAGCACTCCCACACAATAACTCCGCATCCACAGCGCAACATCACGCGACAACGTGTTTTCATCACAACGTGGCGCCATGGGATGTCACATTGCCCCACGTTGTCACGTGACGTCTGCCGTTTCCATGTCTCCATCTCTAATTATAATATTTAAATTAAAACAAAGCAAAAGAGTAGATACAGTTATGATATAAATATGGATAAAAACTTGAGCAAACCTATAAAACTGGAACATTCTGTTATTTTAATACAAAAAAATTGTTTAAAAAAAATGAATACAAAGTTGCTAACCTCAGTACTAGATAATCATTATATATTAGCGCCATCTACTGGATTAAAGGTGTGTTGACACTATGACATCACACACATACAGGGCTGTTAACGAAACTATTTTATCTGCAAACCTCATGCAATATCGATTTATCAAAGGAAAAACTCCTTAAATGGGATTCCTTTCCCTTGATAAACATGGTGCACTAGTTTTGCAGGCTCTACATTAATCTGGAATGACTAGTGATATGGGAGACATTCACATGTGTTTATACAGTGTAAATACAGTGATAGTCTGGAGTAAATGATAAAATGTAAACAACAGACATAATGTAAATAGTATTAACCAAACTAAACCATTGATAAAGATAAAGACAACTTAGGCATTTCCACACAATGCCTGGCTGGTCTCCATCTCAAACAGATACGACACTAAATAATCCGCCACCATGCGCCAAAGAATTTCATCTTCTTTGGAAATCAGACGTGCCATTTATCTCCCGGCTGGGAAAGCGGAACTATGCTGAGGTTTTAGTTTGAAAGAAAGCAAGGACTCGGCGTTCCAGCGGTCAGAACAATGGGCCTCATGCATCGGGAGACTTTGTAAGAGGACAGTCCTAGTCTACGTGAGACCTTAATGAACCTAATGGCAGTGATACAAATGCAGAACATGACATTGTTGCTCCAGATAACACAACACACAGTATCCCAACATATACCAAGGAGAAGTATGTTTAAAATATTTTTGAACGTCTGAAATATTGTAATTGTTCTCATTCATAAGAGGATGTCTGAATGACAGAGGAGTCTAAATGATAGAGGTGTCTGTAAGACAGGGGTGCCTATAAGACAGGGGTGTCTGAATGAGAGTCTTGTTTGCTCCACTCTAGTCATATGGTTGTAACCCTCCCTACCCGGTAATAAATTAGGTCTCATCAGATTGGGTTATGTCCCTTGGCAGGGCTCAGCCTCTCAGGCTTTTGCAGGGTGTTAATACTGTAAGTGCAGGCTGGGCGTGAATGCTTGAATATGAGATGAATATGAAAAGGATGAGCACCAGGAACTTTTTATAAACAAAAAGATGCTTTATTTGACAGCCATCAATAATTCTTCGTCAGTCATTGATATACTGGTTACTTGACAGAAACTCGTGGCAAACAATATCACTCTGGCCTTTATCCCCCGGGTAGCTCTCACTTCTATGTTGGGGAGGTACATACACTTGTTACCCATTGTAATGGATACATTGGAAGTCTCTTGCTTGGGGTTAATAATGTTCCACCACTTGTCGAGTGGGCTGTTAAGGTGATACATGTTGGGCTCCTGAGTTTGCAACCCACTGTTATGTATTGCATACTTTCTACCTATACAATCAGGAATGCGCAGAGAACCTTCTGGTTGGGTCGGACACAAGACTTACTATGCCGAGAACGCCTTACCATGAGCATGCGCATCCTTTTCAATAGCGACAACAATTGAGGGCCTTTACTACTGGAGCTTAGTTAGGTTAGGGCACGTTTCCTAGCTAATAATAACAAACGGTGACAGGACACATATTAATTCATTTAGCTATACACACACAAACCTGTTTACAGGACTCGCAGTGAGGACCCCCAGTCAGAACTCTGAAGAACCTGCTTCTAGAAAATGGGGTGGAGCTCTATACTCACTATAGTGAGATCATGGGTCTCATGACATCCAGGGGAGGGGCAACATAGGAGTGAGCCCACCCAGTTAACCCATTAAGGCCGTTAACCCCTTTTAGAATGAGTGGTCCCTGAAGATGGGGCTACACAGTGATCATCTATTCAGGTAACAAGGTCCGCAAACATCGTCAGGATAAACTTTCAAGAACAATGAATATGCATTGCTGGCCCCTCCAACAGGGAATTATCCATGGCTATTAGGGCATATGTTATATTTTACAGGTAATTAGTGGCAACCCAAGCATTGTAAAGGTAAGCTGGTTCTCTGCATTGTTGATTTAACACTGAGAGCAATGGAATTGAGCCCCCATACTGAACAAACAATACTTTAACCCTCAGGTCAACTGCTGACACATGAGATCAAGCACTGCAGTACTGTCCTGCCTGGAATCGGTGTGGTTTTCTGTGCCATGGTAATGAATAGAACGAAAATGCGCTTCTTCTTGCGGATCTTGGCAATCCTTCTTGGAATAGGTTTTCTTTGCTTGTGGACGAGGATGCTCCATGTGCTCTCGACTCAAGGAGAAGGTAATGGTTATCTTTCAAATACAACAGGAGGATATTTCTCAGTGATCATGGTAATGTTTGTACATTATGGGGCCTATGTATAAAGCATCAAAACTGCTTTTGTGGTGAAAATTTGGCGCATGTCAAACTGAAGGGATGCATCAACAATAACTTCAGACAACAAAATTATACGTCAATTAGATTGTAAGCTCTTCGGAGCAGGGACGCCTTTTCCTAAATGTTAGTTTTATGTCTGAAGCACTTCTTCCCTTGATGTGTTATTTGTATTATTTGTTATTTATATGATTGTCACGTGTATTACTGCTGTGAAGCACTGTGTACATTAATGGCGCTATATAAAAAAGACATATATACATAAATACGTCACATGTATAAAGTCTTCATACGACGCATATTTTTTTTTTAGAGATTTGTATTACTTTTAGCACTAAAATATGTTATTGTTCCCCTTCTTTCTATTTTGCAACATAAAGACAAAGTATAGGACTTGCAATGTGGTGATTTCTAACCCTACATTAATAATACATATTCTTTTTTTCATAGGCCCATATGTTCCAAGAATTATTCCCATCGAAGCTCAATGTAAGTCCATCTGAAAATCCCAAACATTTATTTGTTACTATTTACACATTTCATTTTACAACTACATTTTAGTTATAATAAATCAGATTCTTCAATAACCTTCCCCTTTAACCTCACACATGTCTCTGCTGTCTGAGAGGACACATATCAGTGAGATTCGGGATCCCAGACTTAAAACAAAATCTATTTCAAGTTGCATTGTTCCCCAGATGTTTATATAAGTTTAAGCCATATCATGTTATGGGTTGGCCTGGCTTTTTGTGTGTGTGTGTGTGTGTGTGTGTTTGTGCGTTTGTGTGTGTGTGTGTTTGTGCGTTTGTGTGTGTGTGTGTTTGTGCGTGTGTGTGTGTGTGTATGTTTGTTAGAAATCCTGATTTAAAAAAAATCTCTAGCTTCTGAGGTTACCCTTACCGTACACGGGGCTGTCGGAAGAGGTCCATTTTAACCTCCGGGGCCCTTAATATTTCAAACATCAATATCTCCAGGACGGAGCACCAGATTAAAAAAATATATTTAAAAAAAAGGCTTTGTAAGGGCAAGAAGAGATATCTTGCAGTAAAATTATAAAGCAAAAGATAGTGATACTGTAGCACGGACAGCTGATTTAAAGGACAGCTAATGACTTCTGTCAGTGAAACTCCATTGAAGCTTAAGGCCCATATTCACTAACAGAGGCTGTGTGTCAGCACGTTTTAACTCCCATTCATTTGAATGGCGGTTAGGGGGGGGGGGAGGGTATTAAAGGAAGGGTAGTCCACCAACAGGTCAGGTTTTCAGGATATCCCTGCTTCAACACAGGTGGTGCAATCTTCGACTGATCCACTGATTGAGCCACCTGTGCTGAAACGGGGATATCCTGAAAATCTGACCTGTTGGTAGCTCTGGAGGACTGGAGTTGGACACCCCTGTGTTAATGCATAGCACCCTTTAGCGAATATGGACCTAAGGGAGCCCTTATCCTAAACAAGATCGGTTAGATGTACTGTACATACAGAAAATCACTGAGCATGTCCTTAAAAAAGTCAAATTAAAACATTCAACTGAGTGTGGTGACAGCGGACTAGCAAACGTGTCTCCTGCTGTCACCCCATTGCAGACAGTATAGATTGATATGTTGGTCCATTTAAAGGTATAACCTTCGACATTTCCATGTTCTGCCTCTTACCTCTCAGTTACTCCTCAGTACGACTCCAGTTCTGAGTGCACGTCAGGCGTAACATGAAGGGAATAGGCTGAATGATGGAATTTAGTGAGGAGTTTCAGCACGTGGGAAAAGATAGCTTCCTTCCAATCTCTTCCTTGTATGCCAATACTGCAGAGCCACGTGTACAAGAATACATCATAGGCATTACATTTAAGGCTTTAATATATATTCCTAGTAGACCCATGGGTAACGTAGTTGAGTGGTTGGTAATATTGCTTTGTGTAAATATACCAACTCTTTTGCTCCCGGAAGGCAATGCTCATCTACAATTCAATTTGTCGTTTTGTTCTCCAATGCAACTACAACACACATCACTGCGAAATGATCAAAGAACTAGATTGGTCATCACTAGAGTGTAGGCGCAAAGTTCACCTTTTCTGTCTTGCCTTTAAATTCTTTATGGGCAAGCTACCCAGCTACCTGAACAAGCTCCTCACCTCTACCACATGCAGCACCTATCATCTGAGATCAGACTCCAAAAGACTGTTCATGGTCCCAAGGCTCAACAAAGTATCCGGACGTTCCTCCTTCTCCTACCATACACCCCAAAACTGGAACAACCTACCAGAGACTCTCACATCCACCACCAGTTTAAGTTCTTTCAAATCTAAGGCTGTCTCACATTTTAATCTGGTCTGTAACTGTTACATACGCCCATAACATATATTTTCTTTAACTGTGCATGCAATGTCTTGTATATAATGTATACCCTGTTGATTTATGTAACTGTATTTGTAACCATGTATTATTTGTCTTAACTCTGTGCCCAGGACATACTTGAAAACGAGAGGTAACTCTCAATGTATTACTTCCTGGTAAAATATTTTATAAATAAATAAATAAATGTGTTGCTGACCCCTTTAGAAGCAAAGGGGTTAACTTATCCATCCACCTGTCCACACCATCAATCACTTTCTCCATACTGTACAAATCATTTTGTTTAGTTTTATTGGTGCTGCCTATAAATTATTCGTCATCATGTGACTGTGTGACAGAAACCAGGGGTTGGTAATAAACTCCATATACAGGGCTCCCAGGATACTGAACAGTTTCTGTCCTGTCTAAGCTGAACAGGGCAGCCTCGTAGTACAGGCACTCCATTCCACAGTTTGTCTGCTGCCTGTTTTCTGTCACTTGTCATGCTGATTAGAGTTCAGGTATATAAGACCTGTTTCCTGTTTCCTCTGGGCCCCGCCCAAGAGCCTGGAAGGCTGCTGAACTGCAGAGGGGTGAGGAAGCCTCTTTCCCAAATCGCTTCATTCATTCTGTTAGTTTGTCTAAAGACTGCAAAGGTACTTATTTTGTTGGTGGAAGTGGACAAGCCACTTCCAACTCTGAGTCGGGGACATCTAAGTTTAAGTTATCGCTCAGACGAGCAGCTTTTTGTTTGGCTTTGTTTTCTGTTTACACTGTAGCAGTCCCAGTGCCTGGGACTGAATAAACCAGGTATAGCCTGTTTAAAGGAACAGTACGTGACGTCTCATCATTTAACCTACCCTAAAAGACCGTGTTCTAACAGTCCCGGACAGACGGCGGAGCCCCGGAGTAAGCCGTTTGTCACATATGGTGAGAATGCGGGCAGAGCACTAGGGGGTCTGCGGGTTGAAGAACTTTGAAAGAAAAAAAAAAAAAAAAAAAAGGTTTTTTTCATCCTCTGCAAACAAGATGGAAGACGTGGTGGGTGCGCTGGTACGCAATGTCGCTGCCCAGAAAGACGCGAATGAAACCCAGCAACAGCTGTTAATAGCCCAGCAAGAAACTAATGCAAACCAGCAGCAGACGAATGCAGCCCAGCAACAGCTGCTAATAGCCCAGCAAGAGATTAATGCCAACCAGCAACAGGCGAATGCAAACCAGCAACAGACGAATGCAAACCAGCAACAGACGAATGAAGCCCTGCAAAACGCGAATGCAAACCAGCAAGAGACAAACCGCTTGCTGAGAGAGGAGCAACAGCGGTTCGCTCAGGGCTTACAGCAGGAACTCGAGATCCTGAGGGGGACTATCAGTAACCTTCCACTGGCAGCGGCAGCCCCAGTTCCGAAAATGACCAGGGCAAGCCACTACCTTCAGAAGATGGGACCCTCGGATGATGTGGAAGCCTATCTTCTCACGTTTGAACTCACGGCACAGAGAGAGGGATGGCCAGAAGCTGAGTGGGCTGGTCTAATCGCACCCTTCCTAAGCGGCGAACCCCAGAAGGCTTACTTTGATCTAGAGCCAGCCGAAGCTAACGTCTATGCAAAATTGAAGTTCGAGATCCTCGCCCGCCTCGGCGTAACCATGGCTGTTCGTGCCCAAAGGTTTCACGCATGGTCCTTCACGATGGATAAAGCCACCCGAAGCCAGATGTATGACCTCATCCACCTCGCCCGGAAGTGGCTACAACCCGAGATCAACTCAGCAAGCCACATCGTGGAACGGTTGGTCATGGACCAGTTCTTGAGGAAACTTCCCTCTGCCTTACGTCGTTGGGTCAGTCGGAGTGACCCCCACAATGCGGATGAGCTTGTGGCCCTTGTAGAAAGGTACAGTGCAGCAGAAGAGCACCCGCAACCCACAGTCGTGGAGCAACCCCACTACCCGAGGTTCCAGGACTCTTCCAGAGACGGTAAAAGGGTACCGGGGTTAAGGGGCGCTGAAGAGCGGCGACCACCTTCACGCCGCTCCAGCAACAGTGGTTCGCACACTAAGGGCAATAGCCAACATGGGGAGCCGGGAAAAGGCTCTAAGTGGGACACAGACTATGTACCTAAATGTGTAAATTGTCATGAGAGGGGCCACACAGCAAAAATCTGCCCACTAAATGATGAGCCCATGCAATGCAACAGCGTGGAACCTTATTCGCTGTTGTCCCAATGTATGGGCCCTAGCCCAGAGGACCCCTTGAATAACCATCTGTGGGCATTTGTAAAGGTTAATGGTAAGAGGGTTCGGGCACTTCTTGACTCTGGGAGCATGGTCACACTAGTGTCCGAATACCTATTGCCCATTAAGAAGAAACAGGTAAACAGTTCACAAAGAGTGGCAATTTGTTGTATACATGGGGATAATCATGAATATTCCACTGTTGATGTTTTTTTTGAAACAGAATTTGGTTCTTTAGATTTCAAGGTGGGTGTTGTACCCAAACTGGCACATGATGTGTTAATAGGGACCGACTTTCCCCATTTTCTAAAAATGTGGTCCCCAGCTCAGAATAGCGCCCAGAGTTCAATAGCGGACCATAACGAAGTGTTAGAAGAAACAAATCCTTTCCCTTTTTCAGAAATGGATGTTGACGAGGGCCCAAATAAGAAGGGGGAAAAGGAGGAGTGCTGTGAAATTCCCTTCTCCATCACTACTTTGGTAGGGAATACCCCAAATCAAGATGTTGATCAGGCACTTACCACCCCAGTACAGGATAAGACCCTCGCTGACCTAGAGGTCAGTCCTGGGAGTTTTAAGAAGGCCCAGTGGGAGGATCCCACATTAGCGGTAGCAAGGGGAAATATACGGGACCAGAATAGTATTCATGGCCAACCAGATAGGTCACTTGCTTACCCCTACTTCGAGGTAGAGAACGACCTAGTATATCGGGTTGATAAAAGAAAATCAGTTACAACTAAACAATTGTTGGTACCACGGACATTCCGTAACGTAGTATTCCACCTCGCACATAGTCATCCATTGGGGGGACACCTAGGGGTGGAAAAGACAAAAGAAAAGGTTCTCCGAAGCTTTTATTGGCCTGGGGTTCTGGCAGAAATTACAAACTATTGTTCCTCATGCCCAGAATGTCAGATCACCGCCCCGTTCAAAGCATACCGCAGCCCATTGGTACCCCTTCCCATAATAGAGGTACCATTTGACCGGATTGCTATGGATCTAGTAGGACCCCTAATAAAGTCTGCTAGGGGACATCAGCATATATTGGTAATATTAGATTATGCTATCCGATATCCGGAGGCAGTTCCCCTACGTAGCACCTCTGCTAAAAACATAGCAAAAGAGTTAGTACTTCTGTTTTCCCGGGTCGGAATTCCTAAAGAGATCTTATCTGACCAGGGAACACCATTTATGTCCCAAGTAACAAAAGAGCTATGTAAACTCCTAAAAATCAAGCATCTCAGAACCTCAGTCTATCATCCACAAACAGATGGTTTAGTGGAAAGGTTCAATAAAACCTTAAAGAGCATGTTACGCCGGGCGGTCGATAAGGATGGGAAAAACTGGGACTGTTTGTTACCATACCTGTTATTTGCCATTAGGGAAGTTCCCCAGTCATCCACAGGCTTCTCCCCGTTTGAACTATTGTATGGCCGACATCCAAGGGGCTTACTGGATATAGCCAAAGAAACTTGGGAACACGAGGTTACCCCTTACAGAAGTGTAATAGAGCATGTTGCCCAGATGCAGGACCGCATTGCTGCAGTCCTACCCATAGTGAGGGAACACATGGAGAAAGCTCAAGAAGCACAAAGGAATACGTATAATAAGGGTGCTAGGGTCAGAATTTTTTTTCCAGGTGATAGGGTACTAGTTCTGGTTCCCACCGTGGAGAGTAAATTCCTTGCTAAATGGCATGGGCCATATGAGGTCTTGGAAAGAGTGGGAGAAGTAAATTATAGGGTAAGGCAGCCAGGTAGGAGGAAACCTGAGCAAATTTACCATATAAACCTACTCAAGCCCTGGAAAGATAGAGAGGTCTTGTTAACCCTAGTACCCCCAGGTCCGTCAGAGAATCAAGAAACTGACCCAGAGGTTAGCATAGCTGAAACACTGTCCGTGCATCAGAAACGAGAGGTCCAGAGTTTAGTGAGAAGGAACAAAGAAATCTTCTCTACACAGCCAGGTAAAACTAACGTAATTAAACATGACATAGTCTCTGAACCGGGGGTCCGAGTTAACCTTAAACCGTACCGAATCCCAGAGGCCAAGAGAGAGGCTATAAGTTTAGAGGTTAAAAAAATGCTAAAACTAGGCGTAATTGAGGAATCCCAAAGTGGGTGGAACAGCCCTATAGTTTTAGTCCCAAAGCCAGACGGTACAACAAGGTTTTGTAATGACTACCGGAAACTAAACGCGGTGTCAAAATTTGATACTTATCCTATGCCCAGGGTGGATGAACTTGTAGAGAGACTGGGCAAAGCCCGATATCTCACAACCCTAGACCTAACAAAAGGGTACTGGCAGGTTCCCCTCACAGAAAGGGCAAAAGAAAAAACAGCCTTCTCAACCCCAGACGGCCTCTTTCAATATAAGGTGCTGCCTTTTGGCTTACATGGAGCTTCCGCCACATTCCAAAGAATGATGGATAAAATTTTAAAACCACATGTTCGGTATGCTGCCGCCTACCTGGATGATGTGGTAATCCATAGTGAAGATTGGCAGTCCCACCTTCCAAAGGTCCAAGCTGTGCTCGACGCAGTTCGGTCTGCTGGACTAACTGCTAACCCCGCTAAATGCACTATTGGTCTGGAGGAGGCCAAGTATCTGGGGTATTCTATTGGTAGAGGGTTACTCAAACCACAAACACTCAAAGTAGAGGCGATACAAAATTGGCCAAGGCCAGTCACAAAAAAACAAGTAAGGACCTTTTTGGGGTTAATTGGCTACTATAGGAGGTTTATTCCCAATTTTGCAACTAAGGCAACCCCACTAACCGACCTCACAAAAGCAAGAGGACCGCTAATGGTAAAGTGGTCCCCCGAAGCCGAACAGGCCTTTAGAAGCCTGAAAGAAGCTCTCTGTGCCCAACCAGTGTTGGTCACACCTGACTTCTCCAAAGAGTTCGTAGTCCAAACCGACGCATCTGAGGTAGGGCTGGGGGCGGTACTCTCCCAGGAGTCTCAAGGGGAGGAGCACCCCATCCTTTATTTAAGTAGGAAACTAAATCCCCAGGAGAAAAATTACTCCATAGTCGAGAGAGTGTCTCGCAATAAAGTGGGCTGTAGAGACACTCAAGTATTATCTGTTGGGGAGAAAGTTCCGATTGGTCACAGATCATGCACCCCTTACCTGGATGTGTCAAAATAGGGAGAAGAACGCTAGGGTGACCAGGTGGTTCCTAAGCCTACAGCCTTTTAAATTTTCTGTGGAACACAGGTCGGGGCACAAACATGGCAATGCCGACGGGTTGTCAAGGATGCACTCCCTAATATCCATGGTCGCTCACCCCTCGAGGTCTGAGCTGGGGGGGAGGATATGTGACAGAAACCAGGGGTTGGTAATAAACTCCATATACAGGGCTCCCAGGATACTGAACAGTTTCTGTCCTGTCTAAGCTGAACAGGGCAGCCTCGTAGTACAGGCACTCCATTCCACAGTTTGTCTGCTGCCTGTTTTCTGTCACCTGTCATGCTGATTAGAGTTCAGGTATATAAGACCTGTTTCCTGTTTCCTCTGGGCCCCGCCCAAGAGCCTGGAAGGCTGCTGAACTGCAGAGGGGTGAGAAAGCCTCTTTCCCAAATCGCTTCATTCATTCTGTTAGTTTGTCTAAAGACTGCAAAGGTACTTATTTTGTTGGTGGAAGTGGACAAGCCACTTCCAACTCTGAGTCAGGGACATCTAAGTTTTAAGTTATCGCTCAGACGAGCAGCTTTTTGTTTGGCTTTGTTTTCTGTTTACACTGTAGCAGTCCCAGTGCCTGGGACTGAATAAACCAGGTATAGCCTGTTTAAAGGAACAGTACATGACGTCTCATCATTTAACCTACCCTAAAAGACCGTGTTCTAACAGTCCCGGACAGACGGCGGAGCCCCGGAGTAAGCCGTTTGTCACAACTGTCAGTTCTTCCTTGTTGTGTTCCAGCTTGTACTATCACCTGAATACACTTTCTGCAGTAATCAGGTTCACATTTGCATCATACAGTATGTTCTGGTATTTCCCCACCGCCATTATGCAAATCCACACGTGCAATTTATTTTTTTAAGAATCAAAGGCATTTTAGAGCATAGATAGTGATCAAACTGCACGGCTACTACTATCAGGGCTGCTGACAGGGGGGTCAGCCGGGACAGGTGTCCCGGGCCCTGTGTCTGGCCGGCCAGCTGGCCGGCACTGCACATTGGGCCCGACCTCTGGCTTGGCCTGGCTGCCGATCCTCTTGCGGCCGGGCCCCGGTTCTCTCTCAGCTGCAGGCATCTTCCTTACTCTGTCCCACACCAAGCTTCCAGCGCTGGCACACAACGGGCCTCTCTGACGTCAGCGTGCTGGAAGTAAGCTTGGCCCAGCTTCCGGCGTGCGCAGCATGAGTGGGAGGCCCGTTGCGTGCCAGCATTCGAAGCTCGGCGTGGGACAGAGTAAGGAAGAGACCGGAAGCTGAGAGAGGAATGGCAGTCGGGCCTGGCCAGAGGTCAAGCCCAACCTGCAGCGCCGACCACCCCTGCAGAAACCGGGCCCAGCCTGACCATCCACAAGGTAATTCTGTTTCTTTCATATGTGTAGCCTATTGCCCCTGGCTATAGCCTTCCAACACTATAAGTCCTGATAAGAACAGGCAGTGTTGGGGTTAAACTCCTGTGCAGGGCCTACCCTGCAGTTGCAGCCTGGATGGGTACTATGTTGCCATATCCAGGGGCAGGCCTAAAGCGGCAGTTTGGAGTGTTATACCTGGGGAGGGTACTGACTGGGTCACATGCAGATGGTGTGATGCCTGTCAGTACCTCGACCTGCCCAGTTATGGGGCAGGGTTACAAGCCCTTCCCCCCGGGTATAAAAGCTGGAACTCCACCAAATTTGTGTGGTTGTTGGTGTGTGTCTTCCCTCCCTCAGGGGAGTGGCAGTGATTTCCTTTGCCCGTCAGGGGGTGAAGGAGTTGGGGAGGGACCCTTGGAGCCTCAAGCCCCTTGGGTCTGCCCCAGGGATTGTGGAGGATGACCAGCAGTGTGCAG
The DNA here is from genome assembly GCF_040206685.1 of Ascaphus truei. NCBI lineage: Eukaryota > Metazoa > Chordata > Amphibia > Anura > Ascaphidae > Ascaphus > Ascaphus truei. The sequence continues at coordinate 28,078,868 of NC_134486.1, forward strand.
AATAAAGATGCAGTTGTACCAACTATGCTGTATATTATTTGGAGAAGAGAGTTGCCTGTGCGGACCAAGATCCTCATGGGATGGAGGCGCTGCACCCTAAGGAGGAAAAGCCTGTCCTGTTGCTGTTCCCATACAACATCTGCGGAGCCCTCAGACCTCCTGTAAGATGGCAGGTGAGCTCACAGCACCGGGAACACCCATGTAGTGGTCAGATCGTTGGTGTGGGGGTGGGGGTGTGGGGGTGGGGGTGGGGGGGGACAAGGTGGGGGTGGGGGGGACAGGGGCTATATTTGGAGTCGCTGCTGAGAAGAGCAACAGGGGCTGCTTAATTTGGATGGGAATATGCTGCAGGAGAAGTGAATGGAGCACTCACCATATCCAGGCCAATATTCCCAGCTGTTTGCAAGCAGGATACCCAGGGAAGGTATCCATCTCACAATGCAAACCCCACCCTGCCGCATGAGAGGTGTCTGACCCACACTGTATCAAGGCCAATGCACCTCCGTGTAGTCTATCTCTGTAAGAGATGTAGCTCCCGTGTTATCCGTCAGTGAGAATGTTGCTCGTCAGTATAAGAGAGAGATATACGAACATAGGGTAGTTCTACTGGCCATTGAGCTCCCATCAGAGAGAGGTGTATCTCTGATCTGCTTGAACTACCAATATCATTTGAGAGTGGGACTTACACATTTTTATACATACATTTTTTTACATGTTATTGATTAAACTATTATTCGTTTTTTCATCTCTCACATATCATCACGTGATCTGCGAACGCTCCCCAACTTTCGGATATCCATGTGACTGACCATCAAGGTTTCTGCCGAGGGCACGCTGCAGCACACGCCCCAGGGGGATATGACTTGAAAGACAGCACCCCCCGCGATGGGACTGCAGCGTGTGCTCAAATAATATGTGCTAAGATTAGCAGGTGGGATAATATGCTCAGCCTAGGATATGACTTGAAAAATAGCACCCTCAGGATGGAACTCGTCTCAGGCACAGACTAGGAGAGTTCAGGGTCCCTGAGGAGGATCCTGGAGTTTGACCGCGGTTCCCGCAAAACATCAGCTCCGATTCTGGGGTGGCGTCTTCCAGGAGTGTAAGTTTGGGAGAGACATGACACAGCGCTAACTGTGCTAGGAAATCACCCCCCCCCCCGCCCCCCTGCTTTGCAGCACAGTTAGCACCACCCCAGAATCGGAGCTCGCGTCGTAGTATTCCCAGCACAGGGTAGCACCTGAACTCCTCCGCTGCAGGTGAAAAATCTCGTATATCATGTCCATATAGACCTGCTCCGCACTGGCCGGAGCATTGTCCATTAATGTTTGCAGCCCATGGACCAGTGGATAGGAACTTGGCCCTCCGTCCAGATGGAGAGCGGACATAAGCTGATCCCAGGCCTCCTGGCACTGGCCAAAGGTAGGTCATATCACACCATTCACACCAGGACGTGACCTCCAGCCCTCCTCCTTGTTGATGACACCACAGGCAGTGTCTTGGCCGTGGACGGTAATACACAAGAGTCCTCCAGGTAGCTCGAAAAACTGGGACGATTTTGAACATCTGTTATAAAGAAATTCGTTAATCACACATATCTTGTCTGCGGCTAGGTGCGTCATGAAGGGGCCCGGTCCCTAACATATCTAAAGTTGTCAATAGTGTACGGCAAATTTGAAAAAATTACTACATTTCTTAATGACTTGAATGGGAGAGAAAGTTGCAAGCACATGGGATCTGTGGGTAAGAAATAAGGGATGTCCTACATTTGACGCTGCTATCTCAACCTTATAAGGGTGCTGCACCCTTTTGTGCTCCCCTTTTTCTCCATAATCATAATCTGATATTTACAATGGCATGCTGGGTGCACACCAGACTCTGTCTGATATCTGTCTGTCACCCCATGATATAGACGGGATTCGACAAATTCACTACTAACTATTACTTTGTTAATTATCAATGAAATATCACGTGTTTTCCCTGTATATCAGTGTATTTGTTTTATTAAGTACCCCTCTCCCATTCTTTTTCTGTACCCCCCCCCCCTTACCTATACATTAAATAAAATACAATTCTAAGTGGGGGGAAAAACCCACTGGGGATTATTCATTAAACAGCAATAGCAACAATTTTAGCAATCCATTAAGACAAATTCCATATAGAATTCAATGGTCAATCTTTAGCCAACAATTGTTTGGGGCGCATGTCATTCTGAAAAGCAAATGTACAGTAGCTTTGAACCCCTCAGCAGCAAGGTGGCATAACCGCCGGGGACAGATTCCCCCTTGCTCCATTACCTCACCTCCCTCTCTCCTCTTCCCGGCCGGCTGGTAACGCGGTGACGATTGGGAGGGTGTCGGGGGAGGTGATATTAGGGCCTGTGCTGGGGCGGGAAATCAGTCTACGCTGTGCTATCAAACTCCTGCCCGCCCTCGCCTCTTCTATATGATGTTGTATGTAGGAATGTACTTCCAATATCTTGAATGTATATAAGTGCGTCTGTCAGGAGCCAAGGTCGATTTTTGAGGTGTACAGTATCAGCCACGGAACTTCCCATATGCTTCGTTAAGGAGGTGGGGTTTTAAGATGGGTCTTAAAGGTGGAGAGAGAGGGTGGCAGTCGGATATTGAGGGGAAGGACATTCCATAGGTGTGGGGCAGTGAGTGAGAGGTTTTAGGTGGGACAGGGCTTTAGAGACAGAGTAGATCCGGTGCTCAAACAAATAGGTAAATGTTTTATGATGTCATTATGAGTATGGTACCTCCTTTCATTTAATGTATAAATCCAATATGATAGCAAATAGCCTGGAGATTAGTGTCTAGTGTCTCCCGTGGGTAGAACACATATAGCCTTCTTAACACCTAAATAAATCTCCTAATTAACACATAATCTAGCATGTTACTGGATAATGTCGTAGAAACAAAGCAACTCACTTCAGAGTCCTGTAGAATCCTGCAGGAGGGCCTGGGTCGTGCATCCGCTGGGTAGAAAAGTAGAAAAACAATAGGGTAGATACAAAAGGGGGTAGAGAGAAGACATCCTTGAGCAGAACACAAGAGTCGGGACGGTGTATAGCGAGAAATTAGGGCTGAGATGTAAGGAGGGAAGAAGAGTGTATAGCCTTGAAAGTGAGCAGGAGAGTTTTGTGTGTAATACGGGATTTGATAGGAAGCCAGGAGGGTTTTCAGCAGGGGAGACGCTGAGACAGATTTAGGAAAGAGTAGAGTGATTCTGGCAGCAGCGTTTAGGATAGATTGTAGGGGAGACAAGTGAACGGCAGGAAGGTCGGACAGCAGAAGGTTACAGTAGTCGCGACGGGAGAGAATGAGGGCCTGTATTAGAGTTTTAGCAGTAGAGCAACAGAGGAAAGGGCAAATCTTTGCAATGTTACGGGGAGAAAAACTACAGATTTTTAGCTACATTGTGAATGTGAGGAGAATGTGAGAGAAGAGTCAAATGTGACCCCTAGGCAGCGTGCTTGTGATACTGGGTGTATGATTGTGTTGCTATAAAGTTTGAGTCGGCGGAGGGCCATCAGGGATAATATAGCGGAGAGAAGGCCAGAGACTTTGGTCTGTGCAGCAGGTGTAATGTCAGGAGTTGAAAAGTAAATTTGTGTGTCATCAGCATAGAGGTGATATAGAAGTGGTCCCCGGACCTATAGTGTTTGATGACACTTTGTTGAGTTTTTATAAAAAAAAAAATTAAAAAAAGCCATGTTACCAGGTGTATTGTGCATGCTACCTGTTGGCTCACAGAATGCAGAGTGGTCCGCTGATGTTTGTGGGGACTGCAGGACAGGCTTCTGGGGTATATACCCAACATTTACTCATTGGTACACAGCGCCTCCATCTGCCGCAGGCTACAGATATATGGAGGCAATCTCCTACGGTAGAAATTGTTACCTCTCCCTCCCCCAGTAAGATCACACACCAGGCAGGAGGTATATTCAACTGGAACGGATTTATTCCTGTATGCACACTGTAACACGGTGGTTCTCTGCTCAATACAGTCTCTGATCTGGTCTCCAAATTGTGGATGGTCCCTTGACCTTCCCTACGGGTCAAGGGCCCCCGCAGCAGTCCTTACTCTTCCCTGACACTCTAGCAAGGCGACGGTAAAGGTAATCACTCAACTCTCCCCCTTAGGGAAGAGCACATGGGTCTTCCAGTGCTCACCAGCCTTGGATGATACCGATCTCTCTCAACGGTAGAGACACTGCCTAAATTTGGTTCTGCAACCCCTTAAGTACAGTAGGGGGAAGGCACCAGGTCTGAATCCAGGATTGGGTTCAACACAGACCTAGTCCCACCTCCTCCCCTGTCACTCAAGGAGCTGCCTGTTTAGGGAAAACCCATATTTGGTACTGGCACTGCCTGCTTTTAAAAGTTCTTGCATGCCAGTGAGGGCAGAATGGTAGCCAGAACCAGCCATGGCTACAACTCATTGTGCTCTTGTTTCCTGGGACCCATTCTCTCTCAACATCCGAGCTTCTTTGGTGCCCGGCTTGGGGAATGTTGCTGGCCATGATTTTAAGTACCATTGGCCTTTACCCGGTGGTTGAGAACTCCGACAGGGGTGGCACTTATCAGTTATGTCATTTAATTAATAAAAGTTGTGGTCTTTGTACCTCCAGACTTTGTTTGTGTTTATTTATTATGTTACAGGTATATTTATGTATACAAGGGAGAGGGGGTGGAAGTTGGGATCTCTCTTGGGCTCCGAGGTCAAGTAGTAACTCAGCATACTGTACATACTGTACTGTATAGTTCTTCCATGGATGAATACAGAGTGACTCATCCCTTCTTGGAAGCGTGTAAAGCACATGTTCTTATGCGGAAATGCATACACATTATTTCTGTCATTAGACCTCACTGGCTGTGTACGTGCTTGTGCTAGAGTAGTTTATCCTCATTAGTTAGGCAACCCTTTCAGTTTCTTTGTGTCACCTCTGTGAAGGTAGATTGTTATGATAGGCACACACTGATAGTTGTAGACATTACAGGAAGCAGTCACACTTTGGAAGCTATTTGAAGATAAGTGGGTTTGGTGCATGAGAGGGAAGTGAAAAGCACAATTAGTTTTCCTCCCACACATTCATTGGAAAGACTTAATTTAATTCCGTAATTTAACCTCAGACAATAGTTCACTGTTTGGAAGCGACTGTACAGTAGCTGTTAGTTTGTCCAAAGAAAATATTTGTCTGTGCACTTCCTATCTCTTCCCGATAACATACAGTGCTGACAGCCCCGTGAGTTTCTGCTTTATAAGTAGAGATGGATCGATTTTTGGGGGGTACTTGGATCAGCCTCGGATCGTCCGGTTCCTTTGGAGTACCGCGGATCGGTCTTAAAAAGGCCAATCCACTATATGGGATTTTTAAATTTATTTTTTAGAGACAGAAATCTGAAATCTGTGGTTGGAGTGTTCATACTCAACAGATTGAGTTAATACTCACCTGAGATCCCAGCAACTTTAAAATGGATGCTGTGTTCTTCCTTAAGCTCAGTGTGATAACCTATTAAAAGAACCGTACAGGCAGTCCTCGGTTATCCAACGGAATCCGTTCTGTAAGTAGCATTGGATAGTGAAACCGTTGTAAAGTGAGTCCCATGTTAATCAGTGGCTGAGAGCGTTGGATAACGCATTCAGGCATCAGATAACGCATTCCGGCGTCGGAAAATGGCCCAGGGGGTTGCATTGTAAAGCGTTGGATATGCCATTCGTTGTAAAGTGAAACGTTGGATAGGGAGGACTACCTGTATATGATAATTGGGATTTACACAGTTAGCCTTTCAAGTCTAAATCAAGCAAACCTATTAATAACTCATACATTAAATTATAATTCATAATTTATGAAACATCTGAGTACTTTATTACAACTCTAGATTATAGGTGTGGTTGAGTTAGAATCACATAACTCTTCTCAATTATTGCAAGTGTAGCCAGGACTGGTTTATGGCTACCAGTCTGCGCTCCCTGGCAGTAAGCCCTGGTAAGAGCAGGCCTGCCAGTACTAATCATGGAGTTTTCCCCACTCCCAGCAGTACCATTGAGTGACAGGGGAGGAGGTGGAACTAGGCCTGAGTCTACCCAATCCTGGGTCAGACCTGGTACCCTCCTCCTGGATGTACTTAGGGGGATTGCCGCCCAAATTCGTTAGTGCCTCTCCCCACTTGAGAGGGGCAGGTCACACATCAGAGTGCCTAAGCATTGGGCCTTCTCTGTTCCTCTTCCCTTTGGGGGAGAGTGAGTGTAGACCATACCTCGACTCCTGATAGAGGGGTTGGGAAGAGCTAGGACTACTGCGGGGTCCCATGACCCGTAGTGCAGGTCCAGGGACCATCGTGCAGCTGGATAGACCACCAGAGACTACATAGGGAAGAGGCCTACTGTGACTGCATTGTACTGAACAGAATAAAGCCGCTCCTGTTTCTTATACCTCCTGCCTGGTGTGTGATCTTACTGGGGCAGGAGAGGGATAGTTTCTATCAAAGGAGATCGCCTCCATCTATCTAGAGCCTGCGGCAGAGAGAGGCGCTGCACTGCTAGAGAATCCTGTGGGGTATGTACCCCAGAACCTGGCCTGTGTCCCCACAATCATCGGCGGACGACTCAGCCCTCCTGCTTACCAACAGGGGGCCTCCCTCCCACTCATGAGTAATAGCCATTAGCCAAATGTGGCTAATGAGGCTTTTTGCCACAAAAAATACAACCATATCAAAACATTAAATAAAAAAAGCACATCTACAGTAAATTACAGGCAGCCACAGTAACTATCACTGGGTGTATGTTTAAAATGTATTTTTAACTTCATGTTTTTAAAATGTATTTTAATTGTTAATGTGTTTTTTTTTCCCATTAAAATGTATGTAAGATCTTGTGTTTTTAGTGGCTAAAAGCCCTATTAGCCACTAAAATCCCCAGGGAGGATGGTTAAGACCCCTGGGAGGGGTAGGGGTTAAACCCTTGTTTGCCTTAGCGGTTATTAAACCATTGCATGGCAAACCTTTGCTAGCCACTTAGGTAGCCCAGGGGGGGTAAGTAGTGTCGTTTTATTATTATTAACTTCTTTGATGCCTGCGATATACCTTGGTAGCCACCGGTATCAAAGGGGTTAATGTAATTTCTACCACAGGGTTCTGTAATAATTGACACTACAGAACCCTACAGAAGAAATATGAGGCATGCAATCGCAATGCGGTAATGTGTTATTAACAGTTGTGTTAATTACTACATGATTACGTGTTCATATTTCAGACCCGGTAAATTATTACCGAAATATTGATGACTTAGGTCTTCTTTTTTTTTTTTTACCAGGTGCGATATAACTCAGATTTAACGGAGATTAATGACTATATGGGCATTAGCGCCAGAATGAATGGGATAACCTGTACCGGAACTGGATGCATGTGTCCCATTGTTTTATTCCTGCCAAGACATCTATTTTGAAGGGGGTGACTTACATCTCTATGTAGTTTTTGCACAATGGGAACACAATGCTCTGCCGGGATTTTGAAGCAAGACTATGGGGCTTATTCTGTAAGCTTCATTAGCGCTGTCCCGAGCGATCTTCATGGAAACCCCCATTGACTTGAATGGGGCTTTCCGTTACAGAATAAGCCCCTATGTCTTGAAAGAAAGAACATATTAAATGTAACAATATTTGTTTTATTTTATATCATATGATTCCATGGTTATGTTTTCATCAGATCATAAAGAAGAGCCAAAGTATTCCTCTGTCACCAGTGACACGTTCCTTCATGTTCAACAACTGAGGAAAAAGCGACTGAGACACTTTTGCCTGCGAAAAACAAAATTAAACAACTTCCACACGAGACGTAATGCACAGAATCTCCTTTCCAGCATGGCAGTGAATGCAAAGCTTCAAATGGTGTACTGCAAGGTAACAGCTGTAGGTATTCATAACTGGGAACACCTCTTAGAAGCGATAGAGGGAAGAGCAGAGATAACCATAGAGACACCTGTTGTTGCCCATCCACACCAAGGTTCTGTGTCGACTTCCAGCCAGCTGAGCGGTTACAACATGTCGATGCTAGAGACAGTCCTGCGTTCCTACACCAAAGTTATCTTTGTCAGAGATCCCTTTGAAAGGCTTGTCTCAGCTTACATGGAGGGCTTTGCTGGAGAAATCACATTCAATCAGTTCATTGAGAATGTTCTCAATTTAGACTATGGACAGGAAGATGACTCATGGAAGCCACTCACGAGCATGTGCCACCCTTGCCTCCTCAGATATGACTACATAATGATGTATGGCTTCTTAAGAACCGAGGTTCATCACCTCCTGAAAAGGCTGGGCCTGCCAGATGGTATCTTTCTACCAGAGTTTTCAGACACTCAGGCCATATGGACCCATAGGTGGTTAACTGAGAACCTATTTGTGGAATTGACAACACAACAAAGAAAACAGCTTCTGGAGGCCTTTTCCTGGGACTTTGAGGCCTTTCCATTCTACAGCAGTTTACTTTGGAATAATTCCACTGGAGTGATCAGATAAATAATTGTCAAATTAAAAGAAAACCTTTTTAGTCTCTGTGTTGCCAGCTGTCATTCACTGCTTAGTATTGCATTGCAGGCTCATCTGTAATCGTCTAGGAACTTGGCTGAATCTGGCATTTTCATTGGTTAAGGTCTCTTAGTTACAATATATAAATGTAATTAAAAAAAGGGGGATCAGCTATAACTTAAACATAGTTCTAAGAAGTCGGTTCACTAAAATGTTTAACTATTATTGACCATTAACAGCCATTAGCTATCGTTGACTATTGTATTTTAGTGAATACAACTCTTATAGATCTGTAAAACTGTGATATTTTACTTGATAGTTGTGTTAAAGCAACAATGCTGCCTACCCCCTATCCCCTACCCCTTACCCCCTACCCCCTACCTCCTACCCCCTACCCCCTACCTCCTACCCCCTACCTCCTACCCCCTACCCCCTACCCCCTACCCCCTACCCCATACCCCCAACCCACGGTATGTCCTGTTAAAACTGTTGTTTTGTTACAGGAATAAATATACACTTTTAATGAACCAGGCTGTAAATATTACAAGCCATATTCTCTAAGCTGTAGGGCACCTGGAGGAGAGAGGGTATGAGCGTCGGCTGCAAGACATCTCCATCACTTCGTTTTCTGACCCTGGGTGGTCTACATGTTTACTTTTTATCTTCGTTTGTGAGTTGAATACTTTTTTTTTTTAGAATATCTTTATATTACATAAAACAATATAATACTATGTTCTGTCCGATTCTAGTTATCTATTCATTTGGGAGCCCTTCATGTTTCTTTGGCGATCTACTGAAGACAAGCAGCCTGCCTAAGGAAGTTCTGATTATATACCAAACGCTTGAATATCTCTCACAACACGTGAATGAGATAAGTCACATTTAAACACTGTTGCACTATATTCCTTGTTCTTTTGTATTTCACAGATTCCATTAGAAAGTCACATTCTTGTTTCTAAAGTGCCACCTAGTGGATACATGGTAGAACCACAGCATCAGTAAGGTGATGATTCACAATTTCATTTTAATTAGTAAGTGTATCCACTGCTCTTATATTGAGTACAGGCAGGACCGCCAACAGGGGGAAAGAGCTGGGATAATTTTCCCGGGCCCAGCGGCTGTGGTCGGGCCCAACTTCTGCTTTAGACTGCAGAGCCTCTGTCTGTTTGCAGCTGGGCCTTCACCCCATTCACTCCACTCCCGCCGGTCGGCGCTAAAAGTCAGGTCCAACTTCTGCATCCACCAACACGGGACCAGAGGCCTCTCCTCACAAGGTAAAAATTTTTGAGGAATGTTTGTGTGCGTGTGCATGCGTTTTGTGTGGGGGGTGGGGAATTGAGTTTGGTGGGGGGTATTGAGTGTGATAGGAGGGGGTTGAGGGTGAGATGGGGATTGATTGAGAAAAGAGGGGGGTTGAATGTGAGAGGAGAGGGGGAATTGAGTGAGAGAGATGGGGGGGATTGAGTGAGAGAAGAGGGGGGAATTTAGTGAGAGAGATGGGGGGGATTGAGTGAGAGAAGAGGGGGGAATTGAGTGAGAGAGATGGGGGGGATTGAGTGAGAGAAGAGTGGGGAATTGAGTGAGAGAGGAGGGGGTGAGGAGGAAGGAAAGAGTGAGAGGAGGAAGGAAAGAGTGAGAGGAGGAGGGAGAGAGTGAGAGGAGGGGAGGGAGAGAAGGAAGAGTAAGAGAGGGTGAGAGATAGAACTGAGAGAGAGAGAATGAAAGAGGGGGACAGAGGGAGTGAGAGACAGAGGGGGACAGAGAGAGGGGGTCAATGAGTGGGGGGAGGGAGAGAATGAGAGGGGGTAGTTGTGATAAGGTGGAGAGAAATAAAGGGAGGGGAAAGAGCGAGGTGTGTGAGAGGGTGGCTCACAAGGCCGCCGATATAGGGGGCCGCAGTGGAAACTCGAGTCCTGGGTCCTCAGAAAGTTGTCGGCGGCCCTGAGTTTAGGCCATTGTTAATTATTTTAACAATTCAATCCTGCTGTAGCCCATTGCTTAGCTTGTACTATGCATATTATAAATGCCATTTTCTGTCATACCATTACGAAATGTATACGGTGCCAAATTGGCAATGGGACTTGGTAGCTATGGCCCATGCTTTCCACAAGAGGGCACGATTGTCCAACTTTAGTGAATTTGCAGATATAAATGCTTGGGTTCGGTGAGCTGCATCGCTTTGTGTTTATTTGTACTCTGTCATATATCTTATTTTACATTTAGAGTTCTGCACTGTACCTTATCGACTATATTTACATTGATAAATATTATGCAATTCACAACAAAAACGGTCAGGTCGGTCTGTGCTGGTGGGCTCGGAAGAGTCTCTGCTGGTGGGGCTGGTGGGACTTGGGTGGGTCTCTGTGCTGGTGGGGCTCGGGCGTGTCTGTGCTGGTGGGGCTCAGGCGGGTCTCTGTGCTGGTGGGGCTCGGGCGAGTCTCTGTGCTGGAGGGGCTCGGGGGGGGTCTCTGTGCTGGTGGGGCTCGGGCGAGTCTCTGTGCTGGTGGGGCTCGGGGGGGTATCTGTGCTGGTGGGGCTTGGGGGGTCTCTTTGCTCATGGGACAAGGGTGGGTCTCTGTGCTGGTGGGGCTCGGGTGAGTCTCTGTGCTGGTGGGGCTCGGGGGGTCGCTTTGCTGGTGGGGCCAGGGTGGGTCTCTGTGCTGGTGAGGCGAGCGGGTCTCTGTGCTGGTGGGGCTCGGGCGAGTTTCTGTGCTGGTGGGGCTCCGGGGGGGGGTCTCTGTGCTGGTAGGGCTCGGGGGGTCTCTTTGCTGGCGGGGCCAGGGTGGGTCTCTGTGCTGGTGGGGCTCGGGTGGGTCTCTGTGCTGGTGGGGCTCAGGTGGGTCTCTGTGCTGGTGGGGCTCGGGCGTGTCTGTGCTGGTGGGGCTCGGACAGGTCTCTGTGCTGGTGGGGGTCGGGGGGGTCTCTGTGCTGGTGGGGCTTGGGTGGGTCTCTGTGCTGGTGGGGCTCGGGTGGGTCTCTGTGCTGGTGGGGCTCAGGTGGGTTTCTGTGCTGGTGGGGCTCGGGCGTGTCTTTGTGCTGGTGGGGCTCGGACAGGTCTCTGTGCTGGTGGGGGTCGTGGGGGGATCTCTGTGCTGGTGGGGCTCGGGTGGGTCTCTGTGCTGGTGGGGCTCGGGTGGGTCTCTGTGCTGGTGGGGGTCAAGCCGGTCTCTGTGCTGGTGGGGGTCGGGGTGGGTCTCTGTGTTGGTGGGGCTCGGATGGGTCTCTGTGCTGGTGGGGCTCGGACAGGTCTCTGTGCTGGTGAGGTTCAAGCGGGTCTCTGTGCTGGTGGGGCTCAAGCCGGGGTCTGTGCTGGTGGGGTCGGGGTGGGTCTCTGTGCTGGTGGGGCTCGGACGGGTCTCTGTGCTGGTGGGCTCAGGTGGGTCTCTGTGTTGGTGGGACTCAGGTGTTTCTTTGTGCTGGTGGGGCCGAGCGGGTCTCTGTGCTAGTGGGCTCAGGTGGGTCTCTGTGCTGCTGGGGCGGGTCTCTGTGCTGGTGGGGCTTGGGTGGGTCTTTCTGCTGGAGCTGGGTGGTCTCTGTGCTGGTGGGGCTGGGTGGTCTCTGTGCTGGTGGGGCTCGGGTGGGTGTCTGTGCTGGTGGGGCTCGGGCGTGTCTTTGTGCTGGTGGGGCTCAATCCGGTCTCTGTGCTGGTGGGGTCGGGTGGGTCTCTGTGCTGGTGGGATCGGGGTGGGTCTCTGTGCTGGTGGGGGTTGGGGTGGGTCTCTGTGCTCGTGGGGCTCGAGTGGGTCTCTGTGCCTCTCAAGGTGCGGGAGGCCACTGTGCAGGGGCCGAAAATAGCTGCTCACTTTGAATAGCACGACTTCTTGGCAGGGGGAAAGACACGCTACGGGGGGGGGGAGATGTGCTGTGGGAGGGAGACGTGTTGCGTTGGGTGAGGTGCTGTAGGGGTGGAGACATGCTGCAGGGGGTGAAAACTTGCTGCAGGGCGATGTGTTGTGTGGGAGGGGGGAGACGTGCAGTGCGGGGGGAGACGTGCTGCAGGGGGTAGAGACGTGCAGTGTGGGGGGAGACGTGCTGCAGGGGGTAGAGACGTGCAGTGTGGGGGGAGACGTGCTGCAGGGGGAAGAGACTTGCTGTGGGGGGAGACGTGCTGCAGGGTGGGGTTACATAGTTACATAGTAGATGAGGTTGAAAAAAGACGTACGTCCATCAAGTTCAACCTATGCTAAATTTAGACAACAGATACTTTATTCTATATCTATACTTACTTATTGATCCAGAGGATGGCAAACAAAAAACCCCATTAAGGGGAAAAATTAATTCCTTCCTGACTCCAAGAATTGGCAATCGGATTAATCCCTGGATCAACATCCTTCCCATGTATATTTATTTGGTATATCCCTGTATACCTTTCCCATCTAAAAAGATGTCCAACCTTTTTTTGAACAAATCTATTCTATCTGCCATCACAGTCTCCATGGGTAATGAATTCCACATTTTAACTGCCCTTACTGTAAAGAACCCTTTCCTTTGTTGCTGGTGAAATTTCCTTTCCTCCAACCTTAAGGGATGGCCCCGAGTCCTTTGTACTGCCCGTGGGATGAATAGTTCTTTTGAAAGCTCTTTGTATTGTCCCTGAATATATTTGTATATAGTTATCATATCCCCTCTTAGACGCCTCTTTTCTAATGTAAATAAATCTAATTTAGCTAGCCTCTCCTCATAAGTTAGAATGTCCATCCCCTTTATTAATTTGGTGGCTCTTCTCTGCACTCTCTCTAGTTCCATAATGTCTTTTCTTAGGATTGGTGCCCAAAATTGTACTCCATATTCAAGGTGTGGTCTTACTAATGCTTTGTAAAGGGGCATAATTATGTTTACTTCCCTTCCATCCATTGCCCGTTTGATGCAAGATAAGATCTTGTTTGCCTTTGCAGCTACTGCATGACATTGGGCACTATTGCTAAGCCTGCTGTCTACAAGCACTCCTGAATCCTTCTCCATCAAGGATTCCCCCAATATATCTCCATTTAATTTGTAACTCACCTTTTTATTCTTGCATCCCAAATGCATAACCTTACATTTATCTGTATTAAACCTCATTTGCCATTTACCTGCCCACGTTTCCAGTCTCTCCAAGTCCTTCTGAAGAGAAATTACATCCTGCTCTGATTCTATTACCTTACACAATTTAGTATCATCAGCAAAGATGGAGACTTTGCTCTCGATCCCAACATCAAGGTCATTAATAAACAAGTTAAAAGGCAGGGGTCCCAGTACCGATCCTTAAGGTACTCCACTCACGACTTTAGCCCAACCTGAAAAAGTTCCATTTATGACAACCCTCTGTTGTCTGTCCTTTAACCAGTTTTCAATCCAGGTGCATATATTATTACTGAGTCCAATTTTCTTTATTTTGTACACCAACCTCTTGTGTGAAACCGTATCAAAAGCCTTTGCAAAATCTAAGTAGACCACATCAACTGCATTACCCTGGTCTAAATTCCTACTTACCTCCTCAAAGAAACAAATAGGGTTACTTTGGCAATATCTATCCTTCATAAATCCATGCTGACTATTACTAATAATTTTGTTTTCCATTAGGTATTCCTGAATATTATCCCGTATTAAACCTTCAAGTAGTTTCCCTACTATTGAAGTCAGGCTTACAGGTCTGTAATTCCCCGGGTGTGATCTAGCTCCCTTTTTAAATATAGGCATCACATCTGCTTTACGACAATCTTGTGGTACTGAGCCTGTGGAAATGGAGTCCTTGAATATTAAATATAATGGTTTTGCTATTACTGAGCTTAACTCCTTGAGAACTCTTGGATGTATGCCATCGGGGCCAGGTGCCTTATTTACTTTGATTTTTTCTAGTCGCTTATGAACTTCTTCCTCAGTTAACCAATTGGTCATTAATATGGAGGTTGTGGCTTCCTCCTGTGGCGCTACTATTGAACTTGATTCTTCCCTGGTAAACACAGAGGGTGAAGAGCTGCAGGGTGGGGTGACATGCTGCAGGGGGGAGATGTCCTGCGGAGGGGGAGACGTGCTGCAGGGGAGAAGACATCCTGCAGGGAAGGGGAGACGTGCTGCCGGGAGGGGGAGATGTGCTGCAGGTAGGGGGAGACATGCTGTAGGGGATTGGTCAAGAGTTGCTTTGCTCTCTGGGAAAGGGGCTGCATTTACAAGCTTCAAGTCTGTGTAAATGGCAAGGAAGCCATGAAACAGTGGTGTTGCTTTAGAGATCCATGTGGTGACTATGTACCTCTTATTTTTATACTTGCTATTTGTCAAATCTCCAAATTTCTCTTTAAATCGATTAACCCAGCATAACCGTACTCAGCATTCTGGTCTCAGCACATAAAAAGAAATGTTTGTTTATTTTGAAGATAAATACTCATATACAAAAACAGTACAAAATGGCGGTGACGTTCAAATAAATCATAATCTCCTCAAAGATGGTAGCATAATATTCTGTTCCTGAGTGGAATCCTTGTATTTGATCTTAATATCATGATGTTAAAGCTTCTCTCCTTCTTTATCCTGGTGTTATCCAATTCACATCCTTCTGGTGTAATCCCTCTGTGCTCCTCCTGGTGTAATCCATCCATCCTCCTCCTTGTGTAATCCCTTTGTTTTACCACTAGCTACCCCTGCTAGATAATATCCCTTAGTCAGCTCTTGCTTCTACTAATTCTATTACCAGATAAGGTCCTACAGCTTGAAACTGATGTCATATCTAATAAGGAACTGCCCATGCCTCCATACAGAGAATAACCTAATATGACATGTCTTCTGGAAAGATCCTAGAACTCCTTGTTAATCCAACCTGATGTCATGGCCTCTTCCGGTTGCATCAGCTGTAATCACAGTTGTCTAGGGTCACTCAAATGTCACCCACAGGACCTCCCTACAGAGAACTCAGCACAGCTGCACTCCCACTATACTGTAACTAAAAATACTATCCCAATGTAACTGAATCTATCAGAAGATATCAATTAACCACTAGATTAATATAATTTGCAATATACAGTAATACAAATTAAAGAAGGAACTGTTGCAAATCTGACAATATACTGTATACTTGGCATGTTGTCTTCATACCAGATTCATACATATTAATTATTGTAGAATATAATAATATCGCTGAACTGGATTTCAGGTACTGGACATTAGCACCAATTACAATTATTAAAAGAAAATCTGTTTTTGTTGTTGTTGTATTTTATCAGATTTTAGCACATACCATCTCCTACCTCAATGTACCGAAATATTGTGCAAATCAATTCAGCCATCACGAGATATGAGCGTTTCTTTAGTAGGTGGGCTTCTTAATAAAGGTATTGTGTGGCACCTCACCCATAACTACATAAATAGAGCCACCACAAGGGAAATTCAGAAATAAACCAAAACTTTACAATACTTATGATTTCTCATGTAATATTTTGACATTAAAGAGTATTTTGTTGTGCTGACCACCAACTATCATGCTAACTCCTTAACTGAGGTCTCCAGTTCAATACTTTACATTCATATGTTCATATTCATATAAAAGCTATATAATCCACAGGTGGGACCTACTCAGCTCATAAAAGTCCAATTGTTGTAGTCTGTTATTGTGGTCTAACCACCTTCTTCTCAACTCTTCTTACCCAGGAGTGATCCTTTACTTGTGCAGTCTGGAAAACTCAACTCTTCCCAGAGTTTTCAACCCTAAAGAACATGTGGTCATTTAGTGTGATAGTACATGATGGTACTGTATTTCCAGTATAGACTAGCTTTTCATTTGTAATGTTGTGCCTATTTATTATCATCATAAAGGGTTATTTCATAGCTTTATGATTTTACATTTTGTTGCCATCAATATAAATTATTTACCGTTTATTTACCTTTTTAGCTTATTTTACAGTGGTTATATGTATCTGTATAGGAGAAAAATCCGTCTTGGACGAAGCCCTATTCTACAGGGTGAAACGCGTAGAGGGGGAGATCGTGGTGTAGCCCTTGTACTGTTCTTGTGCCAATAAAGTTTTTTTGATCACATCCGGGACCTCGTGGATTTGCCATGCGCAGTGGCGCCGGATTTTTCTCCTATACATCTATACTCCTTGAAGGCAGCACGCGGGAGCGGGAAGTCAGAGGCAAGCAGGACCCAGACCGGAGTGGAGACTAAGGTAAGAGTTTTACTATACGTTATTACCTCTCCAACACTCCGGTCACTCTAGGGTCATTTTCAGCTTCCTCACACCCAGCACACATGACGGTATTGACACCGTGCGGTGCTTCTGCTGCATAACTGAAGCGCAAGACAGTTTTGTTTTTCCTGGTTATATGTATCTGACTCATACCCTAGTGATTTGCTTTTGACACTACGAAGGGCACATTGAGCAAATGAAACCAACACCTCCATCAGGAATAACTAGAAATCGCCCTAAAAAACTTGAAACGTGTATCTATCACTCCAGGCAGGGCTTTGCAGGGGGGAAACCCATGATTACTACTGGTGCCTGCCCTTAACAGGACTTACCCCAGTAGGAGAAAGATATATAGCCCGTGCTGTTTACAGGGGGCTACATATGTATCTCTACCAAAAGACACAACAGCTCAGCTGAGAGCAGGAGAGTCCTCACAGGTGAATATAACCTCATTTATTTAATTGCATTCAATTAATTGTGTCAGTGCATAGTTATCACTGTTCAGTGACTTTTTAATATTAATTTGCTTTATAAAGTTATTTTGTTCTCTTGTTTCTTTCTGAGGTTTCACCCCCGCCCCTCTCCCCCCTCCCAACCCCCCCCCCCCCCCCCCCCAAGCACTTTGGTGCATTCACACCAGCGCAAAATGTTTTCATTTATTTCATAGCTTGCTTTACATAAGTTTGAAGGAATATCTCATCGTATATACACTGTGTGGAAGACATTTAAAGTCAACGTCGATTGTGTTAAAATTAATTTTATTTGTTTTTCTGTTCATTTGGATACAGCCATTTGTTTCTCACATGCAGAAATGTCCTAATAGTCTCTTCTTATTCTTTCATTTGATCCTTGTAAATAATACTGCCTCATCAAAAGGCTATTGCAGAACAAGACTTGCTGTATTCCATTCTTCATCACAAACGTTTCTGGGTGGGGATTCACTAAACTCAATAAAATCAGGGCACATAACGTGACATTACCGAAAACAGGACTGGACATTATGTTAATGTTGTATTCCAAGTTGATTATATGCCACTATAGTTGAGCTAGGACAGGGGTAGCCAACTCCATTCCTCAAGAGCCCCCCAACAGGTCAGGTTTTCAGGATATCCCAGCTTCTGCACAGGTGGCTTAGTCTTTGACTGAACCACTGACTGAGCCACCTGTGCTGAAGCAGGGATATCTGGAAAACCTGACCTGCTGGAGGGGAGGGGGGTGGGTCTTGCAGACTGGGGTTGAGAACCCCTGGATTAGGGGGTGATAGGACAACACTGCATGTGCACCTCATTATACCAGCGTCAGCTTTAGATAATTATATGATCTTTACGGGAGAGAACTGAAGGTTGTGTTACTGTCCTTAGTGGATACAACTTTGTTTTATGTCACGTTAAGTGGCCTACAGAGTTTAGTGAACGCCCCCCCTTTAGGAGGTCCCCTGAGTCAGCCGCACTACTTAGCCATTGTTAGCTCAGTGCATTAAATAACCCCGGTTGTTTCTCGTCATAGTCATTATTTAAGAAACATGACCTTGACTAACACCAGTGCGACTAACATATCTTGTTCGGGTAAATAGAATTATATTTGCATTTTATTCCCGAAGACTTGAGATGTGATGAATGATATACTGTAGCTTTTACCACATGATCTATATTCAATTCATATGCACAAGTTGTCTTGACGATATGGTTTCAGTTGCTCAAATACAAGGACTTGTGGTATTATACTTCCACTGCCCACGGCTTAAATGTTCCTGGTTCTGCAACTGGACACTGCAAGAGAACAGAAAAACATGGGGTGTCTTGCAAGATGAAAAATGTAAAATATTAAAAGGCATGCACCCAGCGGGACTTCCCAACCTTTTTGGTGTGTGTTGTGTGTGTGTGTTGTGTGTGTGTGTGTGTTGTGTGTGATCTTTGACTGATTTTTACCTGACTCCATCATAGTTTAAGGATAGTGGATATCCAAGAGTGAACTCACATATACTCAATGGAAAAACTCTCACACAGAGGCCACAACAAAGCGAGGCATAGCATGCAGAGAAGAGATCAGCGGCACTGCGGGGGGCTTAGAAACATTTTTCTAACAGGCGATATAAAGCATGGATCGATATTTCGGTTCTAACGTGGACCTCTTTGACAAAGATCCACGTCAGGGCCGAAACGCTGATCGGGGCTTCATAGTGCCTGTTATAAACGAAGTCCACCAGAATGCCGTTGTTTTCTTCTCTCCATCACAGTTTAGCCATAATTAATTCCAAAGCCATGAAGAATGAATAATGGCTAAGATACATTAAGGATAAATGTATCTTCTCTGTCTCTGGAATATGTGACATTTAACTTCAGAAAACATTTTTTGTAAATCAGCTTCCAATAAACCATTATATGCTCTGTACAGTGACTCGAATCCTTTCTTTCGTTTCCTTTCTTTCCTGTACGATGAAGTAAGGCTAATAACATCCTCATTCTAAGTGAAGTTTCTACCTTGCCAACCTATGTGTTGGTAAGATTGCAGCCTTTCCCACTATAAGGCACATTATATTGAGTTGAAGCAACGATCTGTGTGCTGATAGCCAAACTACTATAATCCAACCCGTGTTCACATTACGTGTTTGGTAATGAGGACTCGTGAGGTTTAGAGCCATATATTTACTAAGCAGCCTTCTGCTGTTAGACACCTAGTGCTGGAAGACGCCTTAGATCAGGGGTGGCTGACTCCAGTCCTCAAGGGCCACCAAAAGGTCAAGTGTGCAGGATATCCCTGCTTCAGCACATAGTGACTGAGCCACTGATTGACCCACCTGTTCTGAAGCATGGATATCCTGAAACCCTGACCTGCTGGTGGGTGACCCTTGAAGACTGGAGTTGGCCACCTCTGCCTTTGAGCATATTCAATAGTCTTGAAGGTGTCTTATTGCAGCAGATTGCTTAGTAAAAATGGGCCTTGGGGGTAAATTCTATATACAGTACCCAAGTCTGAAGAAGCTGCTTCAGACTATATCGAACTTACCCCCCCAGTGCAGCTCAATGATTGATATACAATGCTATTGGGGAAATATAATATTAATATAATATATACACACACTGTATATTTGTCTATGATGCAATAAGCCAAAAGCTCATACAGTACCAGCTTGGTGAAGTTATCAATGCAAGCATTTCGTATTCTCTCTGGCGTGGCAGGGCTGTCCAGGCGAAATGACCCGGTAATGCCAGTCTCTGACCTTGCTGATGTGATGGCTTCCTTTATGGCATAAAATATGGAGGCAGACAAGAAAAGTGGAGGCTCCCCAACAGCCTAAATAAAACGAATCATTACAATATACATACAGTATACATCTGCAATAGTCATTTACATACGACTGAAACAGAATGAAGAGAATATAATGAACTGCTTATACTAAATTGTTATAATACAGGAGGGATAGTTTTTCGTAAGAAAGCTGGAGTATGTCAAATATGAATCTGTTTCCTAACCTAACCTCATTTATTTTTAATGTAAAAGTTTGTTTGTTTCCACTGGTGGCTCAATTAAAATAAAGGAATAATCCTATTAAAGCCATATCGTTTTACATTAAACCGGCATTAATTGTTATACTGTTTTAAGATGTGTGCATTCGATTTTCTTTTTTGTCATTTATGCTGTGAAGGGTAAAACTGAATTAATGTATTGCTTGTAATAGCTTTATTTCCTGTAGCGTTTTTCTCCAAATAGAACTCAAAGCACTTCACAATATGTAGGTCACGATACTGTATATATAATGTTACAGGCACAGTTCCTAGCCCGATGATCTTACAATCTATAGGTTTTGGGTTCTTGAGGCACAGGCAGATAAAGTGACTTGCCCAAGGTCATAACCAGGTGGCCCTAGGATTTTAACCAGGCTCCTCTGCTTCAAACTCCTTGCCTCTACTCAAAGTCGCTCCTTCACGTTACTCAACAAACAAAAAAATAAATATGAAATATTGTTTGTGTAAGAAACCTATAGGTCCTAGGACACTCCTTGAAATGTCTAAATATCATTGGTGAAATTCCACATTATGTGTTCATGGTAAGAGATCTATTTTTTTTAATGCATTTTATTACCTTCATGTAATATGTAACTATTTCATCATTTTTGCATCTAGCGAAATACCTCACTCGGACCCACTTTGCAATTGGCTGGAGTCACACAGTTGTATAATAGTTTACAGTAGTATGTCTCCAGATAGCTGGCTTGTGTGGTTTGCATTTATAAATGCTATTTACTTCACCAAGCTTCATTTAACATTCAAGGCAGAAGAAGTAACCGTAGCACCAGATACTGACAATGTAGTGTAAACCACTTGTTCTTAAAAGGTAAGGAGAGGGAGTAAGTGCAGTAGATGGCAGGGGCTTGGCCACAACGGTTGGTAGCGGTGACAGTGGCTGTGGGACAGCAGCCATGAGTCCAAGCTATTGAAATGCTTTATTTAAGAGGTGAGTTTTAAGGTTAGATTTAAAGGTGGTGAGAAGGTGCTTGGCGCACAGTATACCGAGTCTGATGGAGTTCCACAGCTACGGGGCAGTGAGGGGAAAAGGTGTAAGGCGAGAGAGAGCAGCATGCATTTGAGTTTTAGCAGTAAATTGACAGAGGAAAGGGCAGATCTTGGCAATGTTAAGAAGAAGCGTCAAACTTTAGCCATGTTGTGAATGTGAATGGAGAAGAAAAGAGGGGAGTCAAATGTCACACATAGGGCTTTGGTAACAGGAGAGATGGTAATACCTTTTACTTTGATGGAAAGGGGTCTATTAGGCCAGGTTTAGGAGGAAATATGAGCTCAGTTTTAGATCTAGTATGTTTTAAGGCGACGGAGCAACATCCACGAGGATACAGCCAGGAGGCAATCAAAGACTTTGGACTGCATTGCAGGTGTGAGGTTAATAGCAGACAGATATATTTGTGTATTATCTGCATAGAAGTGATACCGAAAGCCAAAGGAGTTGATGAGGTCAACAAGTGATACTGTGTGTCGAGACAGAAAATGAGAGGTCCCAGGACAGAGCCCCGTAGGTATACCAACAGACAGATCAACAGGAGACGAAGACACCTTAGCATTGTGCCACGCTGTGAAGCATGGTGTACAGAAGCATTGTATAAGTACGACAGGCACTCTGATACCTTGGAGGAATAGATTGCTTTGCTGTTTGGACAGTTGCGTAAAAGGGACACATTAAATTCTGTAGGGATGTCACCAAAAGCCGGGATCTTGTACATTCCAGGACCGCGCGTGTACAGAAAACCATCTGGAGAATATCGCAGCTCCTCTAAAGTGAAAAGCCCGAGGCCTTGTACAAACGCTCCTTCAATCTGCACAAAAAGAAGATACTTCATGCACATTTTATTCTAGATTCTTTATAAATAAATTTAAAAAAAGCATTTTCGACTTTTTAAAGAAAATAAAATCATCTGATGTTGGCGATTACACTATATATAGAGATGTGCAAAAAGTTCACACGAGGTTACAAACCATGCATAATTTTCCCTTTCCGAGTTACAGAAATTCTCTGAAATCCCTTAATACTTAATGCCAAGACTATAAACAGAGCACATATACCATGTTTTGCTGACTGCTTGGTGATATTTTGCTGACAGTTTACTAATTTGGCATCATTATTAACCCTTTGAGATTTGGCAATGCATTTCGCAGGCGATCACATTTTGTAAAAAAAAAAAACACTTAAAATGTAGCAAATGCATTTTTAACAATTATGCAGATCTGCAGTTATATATTCTATGCTCTTACATTGTTTTATAATTATATGCAAATTTGTGGGCGTCACAAGTTTGTGTTTTGTGATTATTTTTTCGCATTTCTAAAATGAAAATATATAAGGTCATGTTATATTGCACCACACCTTAATAAAACTATACAAGAATATAGAAACATGGAAACATTGGGAATAGTAGTGGATCTGGGTTCTGAACTTACAGGGACTGTGTGTGTATCCCAAAACTAGGCTGCAAAAAAATATTCTGATATAGATTAACACTTTTATGATGCTATTTCTCTCATTTCACTTCCATCAATGCACTTTCATAATATGAAATACTAAACCTATTTATTCCTGATTACCAACATTTTATATTTCACTCACCTGTCCTATATCGATAGCAGGGTTTAGGCTGGTGCCAACATCCATCACTATATCCGTACGTAGGTTCTGGAAAAACACAGTTTACAGGAGGATTCTTAAACATTGTATTGGAAAACCAGAGTCCATATGCACAATATTACTTGACACATACACACCTTCAACCGTGCAATTTAAGAAGAAGAATTACATTCAGGGCAGCCAATGGAAACGTGGGAGTCCAAAACTCCACAACAGAACCAGGACACTACAGACCCTTAGCAGGAGAAAGTGTTGGAGGCTTGGCTGCAGTTGGTAAAAACTCACTGGACACAGGATATTCTTCATAGATACTTTTGTTTGTATAGAGTATGCTACTTGCAAATATGTTCTTCCCTAAGCAGACCTATAAGTTCCACAATGTGTATTAAGCAGACCCACTGAAAACCAAAGTATGATGGTATTTTTGGGGAACCACAATTCGAATCATGCTGAGAATATTTAGTTGATTATTACTTGTGCGCGTCCACGTCTGTGTATATGTCATGTAAATGCAATTGGTTTCTATCAGCCATATATTGGTCTTGCTTTACTGTTCTGCAGAATTTCAGTAACATGAAGCAGCTATTGAAAACATGGACTGGAGAGAACCAAAACCTCAGAGAAAGGTATAATGGGATCAACTGTTTTAACTTCCACTAATGTACGGCTTCATTTATATGATTTGTAAAAATGTCTACACATGGCTTTATTTTACATATTTTGTGAACCATGCAAAAATTTGCCTTTTTTTTTTGCTTGTGGCTTCATCAGGGCTCACAAGCATTAAGTCCACGTGCATTACAATTTTGCCTAATTTACTAAATTCTCTAAAATGACTAAATTTGTTTCATGCAGAGACTATAACCAGGGCACACACAAGTGACAAAGGATGACCACTTTGCCAAGTATTTTCATAATCAAGTGCTGTGCGTTATAAATACCACCCCAATCTATATAGTCCTACTCATCATCTATAACAGGGGTGTGCTAAATTTTCTGGGGGGGGGCGCGGCAGTTATAGAGGTCCCACGCTCTCCCCCCAGGCATTTAAATTAAATGCCGGGGGACCGCACCAGACTTCTGTAAACACACTTACCTTACCTTCCAGCGACACGTCGTCATGGTAACCCGGCGTCAACCTCACGTTACCATGGGAACATGACATCACATGCCCCGCGTGCCATTTGACGCCGGGGCCGAGCAGGGGGGGGGAGGGGGCAAGGCACCGACGATAGCAGGCAGGGGTGCGCACAGGGAAACGTTTGCGCACCCCTGACCTATAACATACTGGTTACTCATACCCTATGATCACCAGTTAAGCAGTCAATCTCCACTTCAGAGCAGGCCACCCCATAAGAAAAGTAGCAGTGTGGATTTCCCTCATTCTTCTCAGCGTTGTATCCAATACCAGGCATTCTGAGGAAGAGGAATTCAGAAACAAAATAAAAGAACTTCCTGTGCAATATCCATGACTTTAACCCTTTCACAGCCATGTGTGGGTACTGATAAAAACCTAAATAATTGTCACTATTTTACCAGGTAACTAACTCCACAGGATACAGCAAAGACAAAGGGATCTCAGTATCAAGTGGGGCATAACTAATATTTGGACCTGATTTGATGCAGACACTTACAATCTTGAACTGCATCTATGTATCAAACCGATTTTTTTATTGTATGCCCCTGAAGCATCGTGTGATAACATTTACAATACAGATCGGTGCAGATTACATTAGAACAGCCCTCATAAGGCTATCGAGTTTCGTCAAAACTGAATGAAAAAGTGTTAGTTACATATCCAAACCTACAGGTGGTTTATAACATCATTCTCAATCAGAGATCTTATGTCACGGTCCAAGTTTCACATTGGGGGGTTGGGTAGAAAAATAAAATGTAAAACGTAGCCAGAGTGCTGCATCCCTTCCGGCACATTGCGATCATGTGAGCGATGTTTAATGATGGCGTGTACAAAAGAGGAGTCTCCTCTTCCGTTCCACGTTCGGTCACATTGCGTTCAGATATGGGCGTGGGAGACAGAGGGAGGAGGAGGTATTGGCCCATGTAGGCCCTTGCCAGTGGGAGCCTGTGGAGGTGGCCTCAGGGGCCCGAGGAGGGGCAGCAGCCAGTGGAGGGTAGTGCCGTATAAACCTGCGAACACAGTGTCGCCGGCAGAAGGGCCTGGGCCCACTGGCTCACCGGGCCAAGGACAGTAGTCACAGCAGTCACAGCTGTCCCCTCTGGTCAGCGGCCCAGTATGTAGCTACAACATCATGTAGCCTCTGGAGTGCCAGACATCACGACGAAGTAGCTACTGTACATCATGAGGCACTCAAGCAGTTAACTGAACCCTCAGCCTCCACCCCTTTCAATTCACAACCTTCTGCAATCTGGCAATCCTGGAGTCCACAATGAGACTTTGTAAAGTGCTGTGATCATTTTTATACGCCTGAATTTCTGTATAGTACCACGCTGACCCAAAGTTAGAGCAACATTGACTTAAACCTATAGAGAAGTTTGGGGCTGCATTGACAACAGGTTCAATTATTACTTCCAAATCAACACAGTTGTGCAATGTAGACCAAAGCCCTCATCCAGTTTCGTCTTCTCAACGCTGCTGTGCTTTTGCATCACCAATAGGAAGTACAAGATTCTCATAACAAAATATATTTTGTAAATTAGAAATATAGAAAATATATAGAACCACATAAGGGTTTAAAACATTTGCTGAATATATGAAAAGTGCCAGTGATACAGAGTTACCAGGCTCCCTTGATCATCATAGGGTTAATGCAGGGTCCTGTGAATGAAGCCGCCCATGTAGCGATATTTGAATGAGCAAGCGGGGGTCCAGATACACATGAACATTAACCCCGGTAGGGACAGCACCCGCTCCCGGTTGTAAGAGCAGAAACAGTCCCGTTCTAAATGAACAAACCGGCTCTGCTAGAAACGGCACTCGCTCCTGGTCTCAAATAGGCAAATACTTGCAGTGCAGCAGACGAGGAAAGGCTCCGCGAGTGCAGTCTACACCTGGGACCCGGAGCGGATGCCGTCCCTAACCGGAGCCTTTCCTCGTCTGCTGCACTGCAAGTATTTCCCTATTTGAGACCAGGAGCGAGTGCCGTTTCTAGCAGAGCCGGTTTCTTCATTTAGAACGGGACTGTTACTGCTCTTACAACCGGGAGCGGGTGCTGTCCCTACCGGGGTTAATGTTCATGTGTATCTGGACCCCTGATTGCTCATTCAAACATTGCTATATGGGCGGCTTCATTCACAGGACCCTGCATTAACCCTATGATGGCCAAGGGAGCCTGGTAACTCTGTATCACTGGCACTTTTCATATATTCAGCAAATGTTTTATACCCTTATGTGGTTCTATATATTTTCTATATTTATTTATATACAAATACATCTTGTTATGAGAATCTTGAGCTTGTTTTTTTCTATCCTCACGACTTTCTGATGTGCTGAGCCATCTTTTTGACCAGCTGCATATTCTCACACATTGGAATTTAGTTCCAATTGCAGCATTTGTTGGTCCTAACTTCACTACTTACTGTACATCTCAAGGTCTCTGTACCAATTAATACTTAGAACATTACCACATTTGGTTTAGAGCGCACCCCTTTGTCTCCTCACACCAATATGAAGTGACATACTTGTAAAATCCTGTGGCTGATAGACTCACTCTGTCCAAGTACGCAGCTGTAATCTAAAAAAAAAAAAATCAAAAAAATATATAGTATATTTTGGGATAATCATTGGAGGCAATATGTCAGCTCAACTATTACAGCAACAAAACTGAAAAATAAGAACACAAATATGGAAGATGTTGGATGTAAAGGAGAGCAGAACCTTTATTAAAAGAACTCATTTCTGAAGTGGTGCATCTCACTACCTATCTCCATGTGTTTCAGGACTACAATCAGTTTGAAAGCTCATTGGGGACAATATTCCTTTCGTATTCTATTATGGGCAATATCATCCATACTATACTGCTATACTGTAATTGTAGTACTGGGCAAATAAATATATTTCATTACTTAAAATAAACAGTTTATAAGGGCTGAAATGATTTGTTACATGAAATGATTTGCCGTTTGGATGTAGATATGATACAGATGGTACATACCCAGTTGTCCCAAGATCCTTTAGGGTTAGAAGTTTTGTAAGGCTCCAGCCTTTGCAAGATTGTCTGACAAGCATTCTGAGAGACGGAAAAGCACATTATTTTAGGATACTTTAATTTCTCCATTGTTCTACTATAGTATGTTATAAAAAAAAAAAGACAAATGATCCCTCTGTAATTTGCCCTGTGCCTTCCGCAGAACATACCAATAATGCAACAGGGCTAGCACGAGCTCTTTCATTTTTAATTTTTTTACAAAAAATTACAACATCTATTTTTGTATAAGTCAGAGTTATGTATACGTGTAGAGAACACCTTTGCTGTAATGTGCCCATATTTCTCTTTATTTACTAAAGTTATGTGGGTTGAAAAACATTTTATGCAACATCCTCTCAGTAATAGGGATTAAGTACACTTGGGGGTAATTCATTAGACTGCGTATTGCATGGAAACTCCAAACTGAAGTTAAAGTGAGTGTCTGTTTGATAGTATCCTGATCGGCACTATTGCAGTTTAATGGCAAAATAACCTTTGAGTCATGATGCTAGGTCTTTATGAGTTGCTATTACTTCAGTATCTCTTGTGCCTTAATTCTCTAGTAAATCTGCCCACAAGGGGTCCTCTGGGTTCATTTATCTTTGTATACAGTTTAATTGGTTGACTTAATTAACTTATTTGGCAGATAGTTCACAGTGCCTTTTCTTAATCACTACACCAGTAACACTATAATCAATGCCGTTATTCTCCAATGTCTCAATTACGGGAACATTTTATTTCAGTAACCCATTCTCCCATCTTCATTACTGTGGTGGCCTTCTACGGCTCTGTAGCTCACAGCTTTCTCTCCTATCCTATACGCCGCTGCTAGAATCATCTCACTCAGGTTTCTCCCAATGTTTACATATCTGGCTCTTCTATCCCCTATTTTTATAGTTTTTTTATTCAATAAAACGCTGCAAGCCTGATTGGTTCTTACGAATTTAAAAAATGGAATTAGTGAAGTATGTATGTGTTCTGGAGCAGGATTGTTAATTTCTGTTCCGCCCCCCCCCCCCCCTTGCAGCTCTGCCTGCTAGCTTTCTATATTTAAGTTGCATGCTTCTCTGCTCTGAAAACTCACAGTGCCTGTGTTAATGATACATTTGTTACATGTCCCTGTCTCTGTTGACAAGATAGTTTAGTCCTGAGACTATTCCTGTCTCCCAGGAACCCCTCACTTCCTTTTCCATCCTGTACTGGCTGAGTGAGAACATCTTATCCTACACACATCTTGGCAAGGCCATTCTGTTTTTACCTGCCTCTGGTTACAAATCACCCACACAGATAAGCACTCTCTCACCACATCATACCACCTACAAGTGCCTGTATACATTTGTTGCCTTTCCAATAAAGTTAAGAAAATATCACAGGACTTGGAGTGCTTTGGAAAAGGGGCTGAGTTAAGCTATACTTATATCGAGCATATACCCTGTGGCTACAGAATAGTATGACACATCCACGCTGAATTAAATGAAGCCTTTTTAACAGGATGAAGTTAAATTCATTCACAGCATTTTCCCTTTGCGCCATAATAGTAATGTGTGGTATTGTTTATATATTATCTCGAATATTCATTTTTATACCGGTAACTTGTAAAAGAGAAGCAGCTCCAATATGGGTATACTAAACATCGTGTTCATTTCCTGCTGCTTCAAGCAGCTCTCAGTTGCTTTTAGTTGTTATAACGAGATGATCTTTGCACACAAGCAAAGTACATTGGGAAAGTGTTTTACACTTGCATAGTAAAATGACATGCAATGACAAATAAGGGCGAATTTCTATCTCTATATACCGGCTTTTTAGCACAAGCAAAAATATGCATAATTATACATTTATTTTAGACAAACGGTCAATAAATTGGAATTATTCTAACAGTCTTCTGTCTTCTGTCTTCACCACAAATAACAGCAACTAACTGACCCTTAAATATGTTAAATGTTATTACAGATTCACATCTTGTGGCATTGTAAAATCCAACTCATATTTTGGGTTTCTCTGCATAGAATTTTATGCAGTTGATTTATTGGTTTATAGAAACACAAATCACGGGAATAATAATATGTTTTGCTTCTGTCAGTCTATTCCTGGATTATTATTATTATTATTATCATTTATTTGTAAAGCGCCATCATATTCTGCAGGTACAATGGGGGTTATAGAATTATAAACAGAATAACGTAAAAATAAGGAGACACAAGCGCAAACACATACAGACGGTGATGTGGGTGAGAGTTTACAATCTAGAGGACTGTAGCAATCTATAAACGATCATCTATAAATCCCAATTCATGTCAAGATTACTATAGTTTGTGTTCCCTGCCTTGATATCTAGTTTGCAAAACACACATTCAAATTCTGTATAAAAAGTCCTTACGTAAATGGCCATTCCGTTGAGGTCCGAGCTGGCGGAAGCGGCCGTTGGAGAAGTGTTGGGGACAGTGCTGGTGCTTGTCTCGCTAATATGTATTTTACAGGTTGGTATTCCTAAAGCTTTGCTGGCAACCTAAATGATAAAACAACGTTATTCCCATGTAGTCTGCAGTCGTGTACTTTTATTGTATAATCATTATTATCTACCTTAAAGTAAAAAGCTGGGTGTTGTTCCTACTGTGTTTACAAAAAGCTATGAGATCCCCTTCCGCTTGTACTTTGTCACGCTAAGTCAAGCTTTTCTAGTTATTGTGGTATTACATTCAATACTTTTCTATGTCAATTAATTAAAAATCTACAACAATGGATCATATTTTAGAGTATCGTCTGGCAGTCCGTGGCACCAGTTGGTTTGATCCATTTCGTGTACTACAGTTATTTATATCCTTATTGCCTATAAGGTTCTGATATAGCATAGTGTATACCTTATTGTTAGGAGCAGACTAGTTCTCTGGTATATTATTTTCTAGAATAATTTTAGGACAGCTGCTTTATATGTGACAGCCTATCTATATGCCATTAACACTTCAGTAATTTGAGCTATTTTGTGCTTTATCTCCCATTTTGGGATTTCTTTCAACATACAGTTCTTTATTCTTAAATGCATCTCTGATGTGTTTTTGATTTGTCTGGGAGCACTTGTTTTTCTACAGGGAAAAGGGAAGTACCTAGATTTAACTGATGCTAGGGAACAGGCCAGAAGAAGAGGCTAGGAGCCTCGAAACGTTGCCCCCCTTATTCCCCTGTTTTTTCCTTTTACTTTTCCCCCCACCTTCCCTCTTTACCTTGTCTCCTTAATAGTGTCTCCTGTGTTGATTATATTGTTCACACCTCGTTTGTATATGTTTGATTTCTGTAAGCTACTTAGTTAGTTGAGTTATATAACTGGGCATTGCTATTTTTTGCATCTCTTGTTGTGATAATTAGCTTATAATATTATTTATCTATATTTACACGTGTATGTTTGTTCTACGAAATTTTAACTATAAAAATTCTACCCTTTTTTGACAAACATCGTTGCCATTGTATCATTATTAGAGTGCTGGGAACTCCCCCCATGTTATATATTTTAGATTGAGCTTATTTTTGTACTCTACTGGTGGGAAAACTGTACTTAAAGCCAAGACTGGTATTTACACGTATGTCTGACCCAGGCCATTATAGTCTGTGAATAGCCACCGTAAGGTAAACTAGAAGTCACAGGTATTTTCTCTTTTCTGTGTAGCCAATGATTCCCAGCTCATAATAAAAGTTTATCTGTTTGCCCATGTAATTGATAAATAGGTGTAATTGGTTCTTAGATTTATCTATAAGATCTATAAACCTGTTGCTCACTTCTAAATCTTTATAATTGCATTTCTTCTTCCTTCTCATGGTAACATGTTCCCATCCAGTTTTTCAGGTGGAACTCTATTTGCCTATTTCCTTCCCAGTTTGAATACTACGGGGGTAATTCAATAACTACCAAGGCGAATCTCCGCATAAGCTTCAATATCGATTTTTAGCTGAATACGGTCAAAAGGGTCGCTTCGGCAGGTCTAGAATAAGGCTCAAGGCAGAGTTCTTCCTTACTACTCCAATACAATTCTTCCATTTTATTACATTTACCTTCTTACAGTGGGTTTGTTACAGATCAAAAAGGAATGAAGATGGGGCACACGGATTTCCAAAAAATAAAGAGATTTATTAAAGCATACACAATGTTTTGACCTAATGGGTCTTTGTCAAGTGCAAAAAGTGGCTTATTTGTTACAGATCAGCCATTATTGCACCAGTTAATGCTTTGGGAGATCATAACACATTTTTCTGCAAGGCTTTTGCCGCTCGTTGTAGCTTTTTGAATGGAGTCGCTCTGAAAAATCACTTTATTTATTTCCTGCCCCAACGCGTTTACAGGTCCAATAATGGCTGCTACATCTGTATGTTCTTTTGTACAAGTGGGACAGTTCCTGTATTTGAAGCTTCTAATTCATTCCAGACACAGCTAGACAAATGCAAAGCAAAGTAATAACCTGCTTAAATTGTTAATTCTCCGTATTTAATTTCAACATTGGTAAACAAATACAACACTTTAGAAGCAGCTCACTGATGCAGCTACACTACATGATCAGTACTGTCATTCAAGTCATTGTTAAATTGACTTTGCCAATCACTAAATATTGACTTGGTCATTGTTACATAGTACCTGGACCATCTTGGTGTGAAGTCCTTGACCCATTTCCGTCCCACCATGCGTTAGCAGCACCGACCCGTCTATGAATATATGAATCAAGGCTCCGGCCTATAAAAGGTATCAGAGAAAAAGAACACTTACTTACTGTTAACATTAATCACTGATCTGAAATGATCAAAACCATTTTTCTTAAGCAGAACCATGTTAACCTCTGGAATGCTCGCATAACATTGTCATTTGTTGCATGCTATGCAATACAATAAAATGCTTAATGACGCCGTTAAAGCCCTTGATTTTCTTCCCCTTATATTAGCTAAGAGGCTGTTACAGTATAAATCAGGAAAGAAAAGAGTAAGGGACTGATTCAATATCCTCCGAAGTGGCCCCTTTGGAAAATATTGACTCGGCCCCTTAGAGACGACAGATATAATGTGCTTATGTGGCCTTAGAAAGAAGTGCTATGTGCAGTCACTCACCAGGCCAGTGAAGAGGTGGCAAGTGCATTGGGGTGTGCTCACAAGCCAAATTGCCTGTACCCTTCTAGCGAGTTGGGCAGGGCGTCACAAGGAAATACTGATAGATAACTGAGACTTATATCAAAATAGTCTCTTAAAATTCAATAACAGCCTCTGGTAGCAATTTCTCCAATCACAGGAGTTCCTGGGTTTCCACCTGACAGAGGGCACTGACTTGGGGGTGTTTGAGAGAATAGATGAGAGACTGACTTGGGTTGGTGGACATCCTTACAGGTGAGGGATCAGGGACTCCTTCCTTCAGGTCCAGTCTGTGCTCACTGGTCTTGTGATTCCCAGTCCTCCTTATACTGTAGGTGAACTACTCTTGGCACGGCTCTGGGGCCCTTAGTCTGCCTCTTCTGGATAGGAGACTTGTTCCTGAGCCAGTGGGTGGGTTTACTGGCTATGCATCTTAACCCAGGTAGTGATCAAAGCTGTGATATGCAGCAAGCATTAGCTTACAGGGGACCATGTCATATGGTTTTGAAGCAAAAGGTGACACTGTGTGCTCCTTTGCATGTCATTTCCCAGAATCCTTTGCTGCAGTGGAAGCACTGTGTGCTGGGTGATACTGGTGAAATGCAGGGTTGCAGACCTGTCTAAGACATGCAAATGAGCACACAGTAACATTTCAATTTGATATATATATATATATATATATATATATATATATATATATATATATCCGCCCTCCTGCTTTACTAACCTCTGTTTTAGCTATAGATTTGTTTGTAAACCAGTATTGCTGACCTGAGGAAGAGAGGAGAACTCTCGAAAGCTTGTCCTATGCCATAAATAATTGTTAGTCCAAATTTAAAAGGTATCACCTAATACTGAAGTATACACACACTTCTTTGATGTAGCTGCTTACTATGTATGTAACATACAGAATGTGTAAATTCACGTCACAGCATACACTACCGACACGTTTAATTCGAGCACGGCTAGCACCGCAAGCCGGGGGATGCCCCGGCGTGCTAGCCGCACTCCCTCAGCGTGCCGCGCGTCACTGATGCGCGGTCACACGTCATCGGGTGCCTGCGCCCCCTGCACGCGCGTCCAGGGCTCCCCGAGGGAGCCCTGGTGTCCCGCGATGTGGGGGACGGCGGCAGGGGGTTCCGGGGGACCCGGCGGACCCGGCAGCGGGAGGGAGAGCGCCCCGATCGGAGGGCGCTCTTCCGCTGCTTCGGCGCGCGCCCGGCACCCTCCGGCGCGCGCCAGGTTACTGCTGCGGCCGAGAACGGGCAAATGCTCGAATAAACTCGGCCGCAGCAGTACAGTACATTTTAGATTAAGACTCATTGTAAACCGCAAACATTGTCCATTTCTCGGCCAGGATTTTTTTGGAAAAGAAACATTTGCAAACCTGATTTAGAAAGGGAAGAGTAAAACTGATTCCAAACTTTGTTGGTATGATGGAAATTCCCCTCTTCTTCCAGCAGTGCTGCCTGGAATGAAATAATACACATCTCTTGATATAAGTAACAGGAAATACAGTACCAGCACGCATCCTGTGTGGTACACATCATGAAATATATATTGTAGTCATTTCAAACACATATGCAAGATTAACCAAAAGAAGGTGTACAGTATAGTTTTACTAGTACTCTAGGTAAATGCAATTGTACATAGATAGTCACAGCAGTACCTGCTTCAGATTAACTAGCAATAAGCTTCTGTGGGCTCATTATTTAAACTCATGCGCCATAAAAAACAAGGTCAGTATTTTTACATTTATTTCAATTTTATGCAGAGTTGGGTGGTTCCCACTGCAAGACCAACCCTATTGGAACATTTGCTTGTTCTCTGTGTAACGTCAACCCCACCCACTAGAATGTTAACGAGCCATGAGGACACAAAGAGCTTTGGTTCACAGCTGCATTGCATCTCAGCCACCCACCCCACTGTGCATCTGCATTGCCCCAAAGGTGCAGAGCCTGATGGGGCTCCCCAAGAGCGGCACCCCTCTGCAAAGGATCAGCGTGCTAAGGGTTAACATTTGCTTGTTCTCTGTAGAACGTCAACCCCACCCACTGGAGTGTTAACGAGCCCTGAGGACAGAAAGAGCTTTTGTTCACAGCTGCATTGCATCTCAGCCACCCACCCCACTGTGCATCTGCGTTGCCCCAAAGGTGCACAGCCTTTGGCGCAGTTGAAGGGCAGCCAAAGGGTGTGAGCCGGTTGCTGCCGTTCGCTGATGTCTGTTGATGTAAAAGTGATGTTAAAGCTGCTCTATTTCAATCTAAAACTCACAAGCCTTTACCCCCTGTACCGATTTTTTCCAACTCTATCTGTCCGTGATTTGACTGTATAACCCCTGTTCTTTAATGTAACCATGTATTTTTTATAACTCTGTGCCCAGGACATACTTGGAAATGAGAGGTAACTGTCAATGTATTACTTCCTGGTAAAACATTTTTATAAATTAATAAATAAATTGTATTATTTAAATGTGGATTTAGAGGAATTGCCCACCCTCTCCTCTCTTCTCAATTTTGACCCCCTGATTTAATTAATGATTTAATGATTAATGATTTAATTGTTAACATGTTTAACATGGTTAGATAGTAGATGAGGTTGAAAAAAGACATAAGTCCATCAAGATCAGGTCATGAACCTGTATGTGTTTTCACCTGAAGAAGGAATTTTTCCCGAAACATTGTGCACTATGTCAGCATTATTAAAAGGACTTGAAATGTCTATTTGACTCTGGTCATTGAGTTAATGAGTGACACAGTATTCTGTTCTTAATTGAAACTTACTGTATATAACCCTTTCCTTTGTTGCTAGTGAAATTTCCTTTCCTCCAACCTTAACGTATGACCCCGTGACATTAGTACTGCCCTTGGGTGGAAACGTTCTTTTTAAAGCTGCATGCACCGACCCCTAATATATTTGTACATTGTTATCATATCCCCTTTAGATGCCTCTTTTCTCATGTGAAGAAATCTAATTTAGCTAGCCTCTCCTCATAAGTCAGATTTTCGATCTCATTTATTCATTTGGCTGCTCTTCTCTGCACTTATTCTTGTACCATAATGTATTTTTTTATGGAGTGGTGCCCAAAATTGTACTCCATACTCAAGATGTGGTCTTACTAATGCTGGTAAAGGGGCATAATTATGTTTACTTCCCTTCCATCCATTGCCGTTTAATGCAAGATAAGATCTTGTTTGCCTTTGCATCTACTGCATGACTTTGATCACTATTGCCAAGCCTGCTGTCTACAAACACTCCTAAATCCTTCTCCATCAAGGATTCATCTCCTTTTACCCCGTTTAATTTGTAAGTCGTCTGTTTATTCTTGTTTCCCAAATGCATAACCTTACATTTACCTGTATTAAACCTCATATGCCATTTTCCTGCACAAGTTTCCAGTCTCTCCAAGTTCTTCTGAAGAGAAATTACATCCTGCTCTGATTCTATTACCTTACACAATTTAGTATCATCAGCAAAGATGGAGACTTTGCTCTTTATGCCAACCTCCATGTCATTAATAAACAAGTTAAAAAGCAGGGGTCCCAGTACCGATCCTTGAGGTACTTGACACAACTTTAACCCAACCTGAAAAGGTTTCCATTCATGACAACTCTGTTGTCTATCCTTCGACCAGTTTTCAATCCAAAATTTTTTACTGAGTCCAATTAGCTTTATTTTGTACACTAACCTCTTGCGTGGAACCGTATCAAAAGCCTTTGCAAAATCTAAGTAGAACCATCCACTGTATTACCCCTGTCTAAATTCCTACTCCCCCTCTTATATCTCAGCCCTCATCCCCAAATATATTCCTAAGCGCCCCCTCCATTTTGCCCACGATATTTGCGTCACCTGCCTTATTACCTCCTCTCACTCCTGCCTACAAGACTTTTCCTGTGTGGTACCCTCTCTCATGGAATTCCCCACCATGCACCATCAGACTCTCCCCAACTTTCAGATATTCCACAACTCTCTCAAAACTCACCTTTTTAAGGAAGCCTATCTGGCATACCCTAACACCCACCTCCTCCTCTCCAACCTTATTGGGACCAGCTGTGCGGCTGGACCAAACTCCATGTTATCTAACACCCCCTAGCATCCACACCCCATAATTTTAATAGGTCCTGCTGTGTGGCTGGACCATACCCCTTCCTGAGGCCCACAATGAGCATCCACTTTACCTTTTGTTTCAACATTGTCCCCCCTTACCTACTGTATCTGTTTTGTGTCTGGCTTATTTGTATTTGTTTGTCATTCTGTTTATGTAATTGATATCACTCTGTAACCCCATTGTACCGCACTGCGGAATATGCTGTTGCTTTACAAATAAACTGCAATAATAATCCACAAAGGTCCTTTAACTCAGTTCTAAATATCAAAATGAGAGAGGGGCAGAGAGGCACAAGTAATAACTATATAATATTCATTGGTGTCCAGAGCCTTTTCAGAAGTCTTTTCTTATTTATACTCTGAATAGAGGGGAATATTTCACCAAAGTTTGCTACGAAAACAACTTTTTTGTTTCGCATCTTCAAACTTACCGAAGTTTGAACAAATGTCATCCATCTCTTTGCTTAAAAAGCGCCCAAAAGTTCTAACCGTAATGAAAGTTATGAGATACGGAAAAGTTCTAAAAGAGTTTAAAAAACAATCAAACCCCCAAACGTTTGAAAAAAGTGAAAAAGTCCTCAAATTATTTTCAAAAATAGATTATGGTGCCAAATTGAAAATGTTCGGGTTAAAAGAACTTTTCACAAATGTTCAGACTTTACGTGCGAGAATCTGCGAACCGAATATTGGTAGTAAGTTTGCTCATCTGTAACTGTTGTGGTAGCGGGTTACCTGTTGAAGTCCTCTATAGAAAGCCTTCTCTCCTGATAGTTGGAGGTTACTAGGCATTGCTCCCAGCACCTTTGCACAGTGAATCCTTCCAGCTTCTGGTTGAAGTGAGTCAAATCTCCTTCACTGTACAAGTTCAACCTCCTGACCTGTCCAACGCAAATCACACAATTATTCTCTGGGGGGTTTTTTATTTGATTTTTTTTAGAAAAAAAACTTGAGTAGCTTATTTTTATTTAAAAAAAAAAAACAGTAACACTGACAGTGCCAATATGTTCTTCTTACATAATGAGCAGATTTCCAGCATTAGTACATTTACAGTAGGTACAGACCAAATAAACTTTCTTTATACATCTTATTATATGCTGTGACTCTGCCTTTAACAGTTCCGGTTAACACTCCCCAAATCCTGAGCTGTCACACTGTGCAAAATAGGAACAAAAACCTCAATATACAGTATATATACTGGCACTCCCTTCATTCTTACGTCCTAGATATACAGCAAAATTGTAAGATCTTTGAGGTAATGATTCCTTTCTCTCGATGTTTTTTTCTATTTCATAATCTTTCCCCCATGTGTTCCATATTTCCCTGTATTAAGCCTGATATTTATGTAAAGCACCCTAGGGGCTTGATAAAGGACCGGGAGGTCCGAAACGTCGCTCCACTACTCTTGTACTTACCCCTGATGCTTGGTAGAAGAATTAAACTGTTTATATGGCAATTACAGGTGAGTGCTGCAGATTTTTTTAACCTTATATATATATACAGTGGTCGACAAATCACCAAAAAATCTACTCGCCAAACAAAAAAATCTACTCGCCACCTAGTACCACACGTGTGCTGCTTGGGCCAATAGGAGCTCGCCACGATGTTAAATCCACTCGCCCGAGGCGTGCAAATGTATAGGTTTGTCGAACACTGTATATATATATATACATATACTTATACAACATACATACATATATATGTGTGTATATTTGTGTGTGTATATATATATACGTCCGGAAAAATTGGACACTGACTCAATTTTCATAATTTTGGCTCTGTACGCCACCACAATGGATTTGAAATGAAACAACCGAGATGCAATAGAAGTGCAGACTTTCAGCTTTAATTCAAGGGGTTGAACAAAAATATCATATGAAACGTTTAGGAAGTGCAACCATTTTCATACACAGTCCCCTTATTTCAGGGGCTCAAATGTAATTGTACAAATTAACACAATCATAAATAAAATGTTCATTTTTAATAGTTTGTCGAGAATCCTTTGCAAGCAATGACTGCTTGAAGTCTGGAACGCATGGACATCACCAAACGCTGTGTTTCCTCCTTTATGATGCTTTGCCAGGCCTTTGCTGCAGCTGTCTTCAGTTGTTGTTTGTTCGTGGGTCTTTCTGCCTTAAGTTTTGTCTTCAGCAAGTGAAATGCATGCTCGATCGGGTTGAGATCAGGTGATTGACTCGGCCATTGCAGAATATTCCACTTCTTTGCCTTAAAAAACTCCTGGGTTGCTTTCGCAGTATGTTTTAGGTCATTGTCCATCTGTAAAGTGACGCACCGTCCAATCAACTTCGTTGAATTTGGCTGAATCTGAGCAGACAATATATCCCTATACACTTCAGAATTCATCTGGCTGCTTCTGTCTTCTGTCACATCACCAATAAACACTAGTGACACAGTGCCATTGGAAGCCATGCATGCCCATGCCATCACACTGCCTCCACTATGTTTTACAGATGAAGTGGTATGCTTTGGATCATGATCAAGGGGTTTTCTTTACCATGGAAAGGATCCTACGATCATCCACCACTGTTGTCTTCTGTGCACATCCAGGGATTTTTGTGTTGCAGAGCTCACCAGTGCGTTCTTTTTTCTCAGAATATACCAAACGGTTGATTTGGCCACTCCTAATGTTCCTGCTATCTCTCTGATGGATTTTCTTTTTTTTTTGCAGCCTAAGGATGCCCTGTTTCACTTGCATTGAGAGCTCCTTTGACCGCATGTTGTGGGTTCACAGCAACAGCTTCCAAATGCGAATGCCACACCTGGAATCAACTCCAGACCTTTTACCTGCTTAATTGATGATGAGATAACGAAGGAACTGTCCATGAAACTAGCTTTTGAGTCAATTATCCAATTACTTTTGGTCCCTTGAAAAAGAGGTGGTTACATATTAAAGAGATGTAATTCCTAAACCCTTCCTCCAATTTGGATGTGAATACCCTCAAATTAAAGCTGATAGACTTCACCTTAAGCCCATATTCATTATTTAACTGTAACTTGAATTTATTTTGGTACACAGCCGAAATAACAAAACTTGTATCAGTGTCCAATTATTTCCGGACCTAACTGTATATATATATATACATATACATATACATACATACACACACACACACACACACACACACACACACAGACAGACAGATATATATATATATATATACACATATATATACACACACACACAACTCTTTTTTTCTTTCTTGTTTCTCTCCGTGGCTGCTTCTCTCTCTTGCTGCATTTGTCTTTTTCTGACTGCCTCTGTATCTCTCTCTCTCTCTCTCTGCTTATCTGTGCATCTATCTCTGCTCTTCTGTCTTTCTCTCTTTGCCCCAGTGTGTCACTCTCTGTGCCCACTCACTCCCACCCATCTTTCACTTGTTGTGATAATGCTTGTTCTCAATGCATTCCCTCTGAGCCCAAGGTTTTGCCTGGTTTTCAGTTCAGCCATACCAATGGCCAAGCACCGGCTGGACCTCTCCGAATAACAGGACTTTGTGGAAGAGGGGTCTTGTATTTAACTCCCCTGACTTTCCCATCGTGTGTACATAACATGGAATACCAGAAATCAATGATAACCTTTATTAACTTACATAATAGCCAAAGTTGTGTCCAAAAAATTACCTTTATCGGGGTCATAAACACAAGCAAGTACTCCCGTATATTGAGATTCAGCAGAAAATGATGTACAACCTGGAACAAGCAGGTTACCAGCCTAGTACTCTGGTAGCCTTGTTAATTATTTCCGATTACTATTGTTCTTTTTGACATTTGTATTAGTCATGTGGAAGGTGTATCGCACATACCTGTTCTGGTGGCAAGCTACACGTTTGGGCTACATCAGTCATCCAAGCCTCTGTGACGAACATCCCCTGGGGACCGCCAAAGCCACGGAATGCAGTGTTGGAAGGCAGGTTAGTCTTACACAGGTATCCAAAACCTCTTATGTTGGGAATTTTGTAGGTGTTGTCCATATGGAATAACACCCTATCAATAATCTGGTGAATGGCAAGGAAACACCATCCATTAGCACAATGACATCCACTTTAAAATGTGAACACAATGTCAATATATATATCTACATTTTTTTTCTCTCCAAAATATATGGTGAGAGAGAAAACTTGGCACAAATGTTATAATAGGCATTAATATGTTTAAATTTTAAGAACAATATTTAAAGTAGTAATTTTAATTAATCTCAGAATAAATGTAAAACACTTTTAAAAAGCACAGATCCCAGTACGGGGCAGGTGAGGGAGATAGTAACTGGGGAATCTTACAGAATACCAGATTCTGTTAGGAGGCGGTGTGGTGATAGCTTTGATATTAATCTTCGAAAATGCCATTATCTGTTTTTTTCTTTTTATTATTATTTGTGTCAATGGGTTGAATTTTGAAGTTATAAGTATGATGCGCAATACTAAAATATAATTTTGCGTAAAAGTATGTTTTTTCTGTGTATTTTATTGTTTTTTTTTTTTTTTCCCTGTATTGTAATGTTGTTTAATGTTTGGAAACCCAATAAAAAAAATTTAAAAAAAAAAAGCTCTGATACCATGTTTTTACTCTAAAACTTTTATTATCTGTTGCCTTTCCTCGTTGTTCTACTGTATGTAATACATAGTAGAGGATAATGGTAAGATATGGGTACATTCTGGTACTCACAGAGCTTCTTACAGTATGAGCAGCATAAAACACAACCATATTTTTAGACTAAAAATATACTTTTAATTAGTTGGGATATAAAATATGTTTTATATCTTATTTTATTTTGGTTTTGCAAACCAATATAATATGATATAATGCACCCTACATTTCTAGTCATTCACTACCAGAAGGGATCAGCAATTCATTAAGATTGTTGTGTATTACAAAATAAGTATCAGCGGCCGTTACATACAATTTCACCGCAGAAAGTAGTTTTTTACTTTTAAAAATGTTTTACCAGGAAGTAATACGTTGAGAGTGACCTCTCGTTTTCAAGTGTGTCCTGGGCACAGAGTTATAACAATACATGGCTATTAAAAGAACAGCGGTTGTACAGTCAATTCACAGGCATTTGATGGACAGTTAGAGTTGGAAAATTGGATGCAGGGGATAGAAGGGTTGGAACGTTTCAGAATGAAATACAGTAATTTTAACAGCCAGAAACATCAGCAAACGGCTCACACCCTTTGGCTGCCCTTCAGCTGTGCGCCTTTGGGGCGACGCAGATATAGACTGAAGGGGTTCAGAATGAATGCAGCTGTGATTTTTGTTTTGTGTTCCAAGGCATTAACATTCCAGAGGGTGGCAATTTTTACAGAGCAATTTTAACAATATTAGTACTGTATGTGGTGTGGTGATGCTTACCCCGTGGGATAAATCTTGACTGTTACCAGCATTCCCATAATAAGAAACATCGACAGCGGTTACTTTTCCACTTCTTGTGAATCCTACCTATGATTATAAAGATATCACACGGATATTAATGTGTTCATGTAATGCATCTGTGTTATCTGAAAGTATTAAATATGCCAAAAACATCAGTGCTAAAATTAGGGTCATATTGTACCTTAGGAATGTGGGTCTGTTGCTCCGACAAACTTCTGTCCAATAAGGTATAATAAACAGTAATAAAGATCAGAAACCTCCTACTAAATGC
The DNA here is from genome assembly GCF_040206685.1 of Ascaphus truei. Classification (NCBI taxonomy): domain Eukaryota; kingdom Metazoa; phylum Chordata; class Amphibia; order Anura; family Ascaphidae; genus Ascaphus; species Ascaphus truei. The sequence continues at coordinate 28,120,721 of NC_134486.1, forward strand.
CTCAAAAAGCTGATAATGTCCTTTATGTATAACGGGGAGAATAGTGCCTAGGGTCTCCCATATGAACAACACAAGTAGCCAGAGTTGGCACAAATATAAATCTCCCCCCATTAAGCAATAACAGTCCAGGTTGAAGCTCAACAAGCGCGAAACGCGTTGTGTGTTCATCCATCTCGTATGGGGTCTTGTATGATCCAATAAAGCTACCTTCATATTTTAATGTGTGAGCTCCCTCTGGATATCTTTTTTTTGACTCTTGGTAGTGCCCCGTTTTTTTCTACCATTTCCTCATATTGTACCTTGTAGCGTCCCAGAAAGGGGTGTCTTCCACCAGTTAAAAGCATGTCTTCATCTCGATCCAGCATGCATCGCACAGGACGTCCAGTTCTATGTAAAATAATCACACGTTCTAAACAAACAAAACTATAGCGATATAGTGCCACTGTTTCTTTCCCTTGCCATGCAGTAACTCAAACATTAACATATCATGGATTAAGGGACTCAAGGTTGCACCTTTAAAAGTTTACTTTTTAATAAATGAATGAAGAACTTATGTGCTGGTCTGATGAGATTGAACACAAATGGCGTAATTTTCTGCAAGAGCAACATAACTACGCTAAAACAACTACTACAAAATGACAGAGCTACAATATAAAACTAACAAGTATAGTGAATAGACAGCACTCGATAAATGCAATATAAGGATATATGTATATGGGAACATGGAGGGGCCCTATACCCTCCACAGATATAAGGTGAAATACCGGGAGGTTGAGTGGCTGACCAGATGCCATTTGGTGACACTCAGGGGAACAGGATACGCTCCATGTTCGTAACGTTATTACGGTTTATTGTTCATTTGGAATTCTGGCGTTGGCCATCCGTCACCCTTACAGTGTTGCTGTACATTGATTAACTTGGATTCTCTGGTTGTATTGTATGCGCTGGCAGCTTTTTCACAGTGTTACCCACTGCTGATGAACTTGGACTCTTTTGAAAGATTGCACGCGCTGGCATTTTTTGCTCAATCATCAGTAGAACTGTGCCTGCTCGTCTCTAGTGACAAGCTGAATGTTTGCTGTTGCCTGAGTACTGATCTCATAGTGCAGAGCTCAAATTTTTGTCCTTTGATTTCTGGGAACGGGCCTGAAGAAGGGGCTCACTCCCCGAAACATTGCCCCCCTTATTTTCCTTGTTTCCCCCCCACACTTTTTCCCTCCACTTTTCCTTGCCTTTATTACACCCCCCCCCCCACCCACCAACTCATTCCCTTACCCTGTTTCCTCCCTCTCCTCATGTTGCATCCCCTTTAGACTTCTTGACACAGTTGTGACAGATTCCACTTCCCATTAGACCTAGTGTGCTTATATGTACACACTTTAAAAACCAATTTGGCTTATTCCACATTTACCTTGTTCTTACTGAGTTCAGGGAACTTCCCTGTATTTCACTGTATACTATAAAACAACTACTACAAAACAGCAGAACTATGCTATAAAAAACCAACGACTGCAAAACAACAGAACTATACTATAAAACTACTGCTAGAAAACGACTGTGCAATAGCCCAATGAGGACCCAGTTATATGGTTCAAACCTGCTTCTAACTAAATGTTCCTTGTCCATCCAACTCTCTCTACAGCCCAACAAAAATAATGCGTCATTCTCTAATCATCTTACATTCTTAAGAAATGACTGATGTACAATCATCTTAGGGGTCTTTTAAAAGATTGTGAATCTTCAAAAAAATTTACTCGCATCTCTGAATCACAAAAGCATTTTTAAAACACTTAGGTACAGTATGGCTCTTAATGAAAACAGTATGTGTATATAGCGTGAAAGAAAATGAAACGTACAATGTCAATGTGCTTTTGATTGTTTTTTTACAAAACCATCTTCTGTTAATGAGTTAGACTGAGATGAAAAAGGGTGGCTGCACGCTACTACGAATTGAATACAAAGTAACTGTGAAATACACACAAAAATAATTGATTAACACATTTAATACCTGGTGGCTGCCTAACAGATGACCTGACTATCCTAGTCAGTTAAGGAGACTTTGCAACAGAGGGATACTGTAACTGCGCCTAACAAAATATAGTCACAGGATGGTAGTATTATATGGCTGTACTAAATACAACCGTAAAATGTCCTGGGTGAAAATGTCCAGGTCACATACCCCTTAAGAAGCGACGGCGATCACGAAACGCATAGGGTCAAAGGGCTTCTATCCCAAGTGAGCCTACGACAGGACACGTACGAGTATTGACAGTGATCATTCGGATACAAACTTCAGCAGACTTTCCATATGCTGGAACCGTCTTTCTCTACCAACTAAGCGCGCAAGACTTCAAGCGAGAATACAACAAGTCAGGGAGACACAAGCAGGCCTTTCGGATGCCGGCATAGCAAACCACTCGATCTCCGTGGTGAGTGTTCGGAGGCACCAGCTGGTCCGGGATGCGGCACATCACCGGGGATTTCGCTTTGGTAGCAGCCTGAGACAAGAGATGACATCTCCTGATTCCACATCTATATTCAAATGCGCATATTATACCTTCCTGTAAGTAGGATTTCAATTTTACATAATGGACGGACACCCGATCACCAATTGTGTTGTTATATTATTTTCCAATTAAATACCAATACCTCTGAGGCATCTATGTTTTAAAACATCAAATGGTGACATTCTAATCACCATACAGTATTATGCTATGTTTTTCTTGTTTCCTTTCATATGCTGAGACCATCATCCGTTGTACCACGAATGTCGGAGTGGCCAGGACCTTATCTCCCTGGACATTTTACAGTTGTGTTTAGTACATCCATATAACACTACCATCCTGAGCTAGACTGAGGCTTTAAATATGGTAACCAGGAGCGACTTACTTATGTGCAGCCACTGCCACCACTGTAGATACAATGATGCTTCTGGATTCCTTTCCTCCAAATCCACCTCCCATTCTCTTTACTCGAACCACAATCCTGTTTGATGGGACACCCAAAGCCGTGGCAGCAAACTCCTGACAATTGGAGAAACTTTTGTTGAGAGATGCAGAAGAAAGCACACGAAACAAAAATGATTATGTAACGGATACGAGATGGGTAACTATTAAAAACATCCGTAATTCAATAGTCACAGAGCACAGACTACTGTTATGCATTGTGATTTATTTTTTTCCGGGGTAACTTTTGTAATCACTTTTTATTGTTTATAATGTTTTTCTACGGCACAGTTTAAAAGTGTTCTTCCAGTACGTAAGTTAGTAAGTAGCTTTCATTGAGGAAGTTAACTTAGTTAATTATATTCTGGTTTTTTTATTGGCTTGAGTCATTTTGGATACTATTAAAACTCACAGGCTTTTAACCCGAGTTGTTTGCTCACACACAGTTCTACTGAGCCAACCGGCACTATATATACTTCCTAGTCATCTTGCGTAAGCTTTGTGTATGACTCCTTGGGCTCTGCTCCTAGTCACTGTTCCCAGCACATGTTTTTCCTGCAACCTTTCCTCCTGTATCCTGTCTGCTCCTGTTGTTCCTGTTTGACCCGTTCCTCCTTGTTCCTGATGTTTAATCTTTAGGACAGACGTCCTGACTCCTAACCCCAGATTGTATTGTTGACCTGACTTTCTTCAGGCCTCGGCAGGCCTTGCAGCAACAGTATTACTTATTTTAGCGGTCATCTCATCCTACTGTCATAACCCTTAAGACTCATACTAAAGGGTCTTTATATGCATGATACCTACAGGATGCCGTTTCAGCTCATTTTCTAGGGGGGAGATTGTGAGTAAAACTTCGGTCACGCCACTGGGGCCAGTTCTTGCACCGAAAGGGGTAACACTTGCTTCAGACTGTTTGATGGTAGTGGTTTACTTTGACATTTTAACAGTCATTTTTTTAACTTAAATTCGAGAATCATCTATTTTTGTATTTATTATGTACATATTTTATTACCACAACCTATAACAGGGATATGTTGTTGTAATCCTGGCACACAGTACGTCTCCTAGTGATTTATCTATTTGACTTTGTAAACTTGTGCTCAGTTTTCTAATCTATTTAAAAAGGTGCACTAATTGGCTCTATAAAAGTTGTGTATTACGGCTGCAGAATGTAGTTCCAGCACTTCAGAAGGCAATTTCAATATGACTTATTTGTGAGTGCAGGTGGAGAAAATCTTTGCGCAAGTTTGCGTCGTTTGGCGAGTTTTGGATGTGCATGAGGCTTGAAAAACAAGTTGCACAGATATGAAAGCCTGCCAAAAATCGGCAACTACGAATGTACTGCTTAGTATCACTAATTTTCACAAAGGAGCAAGTAGTATACATTTTTTTACACGCAGGTACTAGAGAAAGAAAAGCACCTATTTTTGGAGATGCACTCAAAGGGGTTGGGTATGATGTAGTCGAGTGAGTAATTGTCTGATTGGATGGGAAAGATAAGTGAATAGAGTTCTAAAAACTTGACTTTGAATACATCAATTACGATAATGAACTAATAGTAGAGCAATAAGAATTCATGAATATTTAAAAATGTTACCCAACAGCGATTTCTGTGAGGAGGCTAAAGGTGAGGTGATAGTACATATGGGGTTAAAGTCCCAATTGTAGGCAATGATGGAGCTAATCAGAAAGGATTCAGCTGATAATGGCAGGAAGATCCTGTAGTTAGAAATATACTATTAGAGAAGGGATGTTTGTGGGTTGCAGTGGGGGTAGCCGACAAAGCGTCACAAAATGAATGAGGTGTTAGCGCATGAGACCACATTTTGACGCTAAAGTAGTTGTATGGGTGGAAGGGGTAGGCTCTCGGTATGCTTCTTCCGGGTGTTCCAAGGTGGCAGAATTGCCGCCGCCACCTCTTGGTAGAGGAGTAGCGCCCTCTAGTTACCGGGAGCTGCTGCCGTAAGTGTCACTGCATCGCCGGGGTGGTCATTGAGGAAGGAGAGGCCGGCGGAGCAAGAGTAACAGACCGAGGCTCTAAGTGTTTGCTCTGCAGCCATGCTTCATCTGTGCCTGAGGCTCCGAGGCCTGGCCTGCTCCGCACTGAACCTCGGGGGAAGGGGAACAGCACCTGCACGGCTCCAGATGTACCACATGGCAGGAGAGCCAGGGAGCAGACTGATGGCTCTGACAGGGACCCCAGCCGGGCCTGCAACGAGAGTGGGCAGCTGGTGAACCCCCATAGGAAGGAGGTGGTACAGTCTGCCACCCCATCAGAAGGTGCCTTTGCCTGTGCTGTCTCCCACAATGCAGAGCGGGACCATCGCTCGCTGGGAGAAGAAGGAAGGAGATAAAATGAGCAAAGGGGACTTCATAGCTGAAGTAGAGACAGACAAGGCGACGGTTGGATTCGACAGCATGGAATAGTGTTACATGGACAAATTCTTGTCCCAGAAGGGACAAAGGAAATTCTGATCAGTTCCATAATCTGCTTCACAGTAGAAAACCTGGAGTTAATTGATGCCTTTAAAAATTAAACACACAAAAATTACTTAGGAAGCAGGGGTCCCCGGACCTCAAATGAATGGTATTCAGCTCTGGAGACCCCCTGCTTCAATCCTATGTGCAAAAAAAAAAAAAATGAAAGGCGAGCTTCTTTATCTTAGTGGCTAACCGCTAAGGTAATGAAGGTGTTAAACACCAGTACCAGGTTTGTTGGACATAGAGGGGGTGGGTGAAGGGGGTAGTTGCCCCGGTGTGGGTGGTTAAGTCTCCCTAGGGGATAGCGGGATAGTTTAGTAACAGATATGGTAATAAAGGGGTTAACCCCTCCCACAACCCTCCCGGGAGGCCTAACCACCCAATCTGGGGCAAGTACAACCTTCACCCACTCCCTCTACCACCAACAAACTGGGCACGGCTATTTAACCCCTTTACTTCCTTAGCGGTTAGCCACTAAGGTAATGAAGCTTGGCTGTTATTTTATTTTTATTGCATAGGATTGAAGTAGGGGGTCTCCAGAGCTGATATTAAAGCGGGTTCGTTCCAGAGACCCCCCCCCCCCCCTCTTCAATCCGATGTAGTAAAAACGCCCTTTAGATGATGTTAAAAATAGTGAGTATTTGAGCCACGATTTTTATCTCGGAGTCACTTGAATGACAGTGACTTACCAAAAAATGTGAGTTTCAGCATTTTTTGACCTACTGCTCGGTTTGTTTTTGCAAGAGTGATAACGCTGGTAAAAAAAAAACGTTTACAGGTGATTTTCACATGTTACCACAGCTTTGTGAATAGCTACACATGCAAAGGCACTTGTAAAGTGCACTTTACAAGCGTTATTTCACTTATCGAAGTTACTTGAATAGGCCCCTATATATCCTATGTATCCACTGTGCCTCCCTTTGCAGTAGTTTTTGGTGGAGTCATCTTGTCTAGCTGAGATGGGGACCAGCTCTATACCAATGATTTTCAAACAATTGCTGCCCCCACTGTAAAATTGCTTTATGTGTCAGGCTATTGGTGTCTTGTTCATTTCATTTCTGATTGAGTCCTTACAATTCTCCTCAGTTGTCTGAAAGTTTTACTTATGTGTCTCATGCCACATTTATATGTCATGAGATACACCCCACCTGCAGTCTTGCAGTTGAGGAAATCTTTAATTTGATATTCCTGAGTGTGATTGGAATCCCAGAATGATTTGCAAGAGTTCCTGATAGGACAAGCTTTGCATGAGTTACAGCAATAGGAGCCTTTATTTCTGTCTTGTAGCCAGTTGGTTGGTTTGTTTTCCTGTTAGTGACTATGAACCAGTGTATCTTTTATATTCCAAAAGACAAAAAGCCCTAGTGCTACATACAACATGACAAATTATATAGTTCATCATCATGTATTTTTTAAGTAAAAGCACGCCTCCACTAAACTAAAATTTTACACAATTAATTTTGTTAGACAGGAAAAGCCACAAAGAAGAAATAAGTCTTACTCCGTGTCCAAAACAGTGGTATTTATCTGTTTATCTTCTCATAAGAAAGGGCAATTATATAGCCCTGTCACAGTATGCATCATCTGTAGGTCCTAACACTGCTGCACAAGCAAAAAGCTCTCACAGCCTCTCTGAGGGGAGAGCTATCTTTAATAGACAGGTCATTCACAGGTGCTTAGCAAAAACTGCCATTAAAAAGGTGGGATGGGCGAGCTTGAAAACAGGGAGGGGTCATAAACCGCCAAGTCGTTTACCAATAGAAATTTACAAACACACACGGCCCCTGTAAGTTCAGAACCCAAACCCACCACACCATATATATCTGCGTCAAAAGGAGTGCTACTGGGATTGTGACCTTGTGTATATACAGTAACAAAAGACAAAAAGCCCCAGAGCTACATCTAACTTGACAAATGATATAGTTAAATACTTATCTGTTTATCTTCTCACAAGCAAGGGTCAATTATTTCCATTCTTTGGTCAAAGTATTTAATGTTTTTGACACAAATAGATATGATGTGGTGGAGTTGGGTTCTGAGCTTACAGGGGCTGTGTGTATCTTTTATATTCCTAGTCCTTTGGTCGTTTCTCCAGTACTTCCTTCAGATCTTTATCAGTGTTTATCAAAAATGCCCCTTTTTGTTGTACGTACCTATATATCTGATGTCTCCAATTGGATTAGATTTATCGACGACATATTTTTAAATTTGCAGTAGCAATCAAGAGAAACTATTGGAATTCATATAGATTTGTCATACCCATAATCTCAATTTCAAACTCACATATGAATTTAATAAAGACTAGATAACGATCCTAGACCTAACCAATACAAAAGACACAGATGGTAACATATAGACAACAGTGTTTCGCAATAAAGCCTCCACCAATAGCCTACTTACAGGTAGCAGTAAACACCCAAGATCGGTCTTAGTTGGTATCCCCACTGGGCAGTACCTATGATTGCGACGTACAGTATATGTTCTACTCAAAGTTAATTTGCAATACAAGCTGAGGACCTCAAACAAAGATTCTTCAAATGTGGCTGTAGCCTAAATAATCTTAAAAAGGCTCATGAAAGAACTATAAATAAAGAAAGGCTTTTTACTAAGCAGTTGTTCGAAAAATGACACCAAGGGATGGATCAGATATCTGGGCACGTATAACAAAAGGGCATCAGAAATACGAGGCATTTTTGTGAAACACTCACCAATGATCCCTAATAGAAGGAATATAAAAGATGCACGGCTATGGGTATCCCTATTTACATCACTATACATTGTATTATAAACCACACATCTTATGAATGCTAGGCAGAAGACTGCTGAGTAAAGTGAAACGGCCGTCAGGCTAGGCGAGCTGGGTTGGGTTTGGAGGGAGGCACTAGTGAATAGCCGTGACATGTGGGTCCGTGTTTTGAGCGGGCTGCTCGTGTCCGAGTCATTTGGAGCGCCAGCACACATCAGTTGGGTCTGATAGGCACGAAGCAGGGGGCAGATGCGTAAAGTTCTGATCTCTCTTAAAGTAGCAGACCCAGTTGCCATTTCCCCCCCCTTTAATAAGTGCATCAATACAATCAACACAATTATGTCATTTGCTAAGTTGCCAATCGATTCGTTCTCCTGTGATTGATCGGTGAAGATTTGGCTCAGTGATTCACTAAATGGCCGTCAGTGCAGCAGAAGAGGACCAAAGATGTAACATTCTGTGGGGAAGATCATGTGACCAGGCAGTCATTAGCTAGAATTGGTGCACTGCTAGAGAGAGGACAGGGCTCAAAAAAGGGTGTGCCAGAGTCTGTTTCAGAAGAGGAAGGGGATGTGACTTTGTAAATGGTTGCTATAGAAACAAAAAATGCTTGTTACATTATAATACATTAAAAATATCATTCAGAGTTGTTTTGAAAAAAAGAAAAGTGGTAACAGTATTTTCTCATGGTACAGAACTGATTTATAAAAAAACACACATGTAGGATATTGCTTGGTCGGCAGCTTTAACAGCATGCACCTCCACACCTCATGCTCTTGTTACCTACAACCTATTTATTTTTCTCATCATCAGAATTTTTTTTCAATTGAACCCTTTGAGTGCCAAAGGGGTTGTGGTGCCTCCGGCACAGTGCAGTCACGTGACCACGGCAGCCATTTTGAAGAAAACGTAAGAGGAGGGATCCTCCTCCATTTCCTTACTGGTTAAATTGCGTCCTGAGAACGCAGGATGTGATCTAAGCTTTTAAAAAAAAAAAAACCCTTCCCTGGGCATGACATAGTCACTACATCATCATAGGGCGTACTATGGCCCGTGGCACCCAAAGGGTTAAATAGGAACATTGGCTCTCAGTACGAAGAACCATATGATTACTAGTATTATATGCAGTAATATCTGTTTGCTGTGTGTGTTAGACCTCTTTGCAGTCATTTTCCTTTTTTGAATCCACTATCAAGTCCATGTTTACGTATAAAGAAGATGTCACCGTTACCTGCGTCTTAGTTGTATTCTGTGTGGAGACAAAGAGCTCCATCTCTCCATCCTCCCCCTTTGGCACTGCGATGGTACAATTAGTCTCCAGATAGAAATGCTCTTGTCCACCAATATGAATCTCTCCTGTGGAGCCAAACAGCACACAACCACATAAGCAACAGACCATGCTTGCTGAATGTGGATGTGCATAGAATGTTCTGTGGTGCTCATACGCATAGAAAGGAGTTAAGTAGAAGACCACAGTCAATAGACTACAGAATCTTAACATGCACAGTCTTGGGAGGAAGAATTAAGTAATGAAGTGATCGTGCAGGAAAACTGGAGAACAGAGTCAAACAGAACCCAGAATAAGAATTCAGGGAGAATAATTCAAACAAGTTGGGAAATATACTAAAGAAATGTCCTAAAAAGAATAGCGCCAATAATTGTAAAATGTGCACAATATGTCCCCCAGTGACTTAATCTCACCTTCTATGGTGTGATCTGCTTCATCAAACCCTTGTTGGATATTTCCTTTCTCTATCTTCTTGACCGGTGGATAAAATGATTTTTGTTCTATTGCTTCCTAGAGTATTGGAGAAATATGGTAAACGGGAGGGTCAGTGGAAACATTACTACGAACAAATACAAAGCAACTCATTGAGATTCAGGGCTGAAAGTACAGCACCGCCGACCCTTTAGTTACTAAGGACAAAAGTCAACAAGACCAATCATTAGCATACTTACGGGTCTTATTTTTTGTTCTTCCTTGGTTAATAGCAAAAACATATTCATATATTAACAATGCCAAACATAAAAACATTTTATCACTGCAATTCAACGTAGCAAGATATAGTTAATCAAATATAGTCATTGTACGGATACCAAGCCATTATTTCCAACAGTGGATATATCTATATATCAATATATCTATATCTATATAGCTATATACAGTGTTCGACAAACCTATACATTTGCATGCCCCGGGCGAGTGGATTAAACATTGTGGCGAGCTCCTATTGGCCCAAGCAGCACACGTCTGGTACTAGGTGGCGAGTAGATTTTTTTGTTCGGCGAGTAGATTTTTTGGTGATTTGTCGACCACTGGCTATATATATATATATAAATATATATATATATATATATATATATATATATATATATATATAATATCTTATGGCGTAGGTTGAAACTGGAGTATGGCAGCTGTGAGATTATATTCTGGAATAAAATCTGCAATTCTATACTATAAAATATTTTCTAAAAAAAACAAAACATCTCTCCTCTTCTATAAACAGGACCCCGTGTGGTCTCATGTATCAATATACCAATATATATTTAGCAAACTGTGTATAGAATCTGAAAAGATTGCACAAAACAAATATAAAAGAAACACCTGGATGGTGATAATAGGTGTGAGGTCTTCGTATGAGATCGTCACAGCTTTTGCCGCTCTTTGCGCATTTTCTTTTGTGTCAGCAACAACTCCCCCGATAATGTGTCCAACGCAAGTAACCTGCATGACAAAGGACAAGCGTAAAGAGTTAAAAAAAAGGACAGCAGTCAGCTGCCATCCAGTGAAAAACTTTGAAACAACATATAAATACCAATACCCTTAAAGGTTGTTACTCAGCCATGGTACGGAGCTTCAAAATGGGTCTGAAAATTAGTTCAGACTGTATCTCAAAATAACTGTATTTTGTTTTTAGAGTTGCCCAGCACTGAGTTCATGCAATAAGCTATTAATGAAGATATAAACACTCCTTTTTGCCACCATAACCCCTTACGCGTCCGAATTCTATTTTGTTGATTGTATCCCCCCCCCCCCCATAGTGCAGGTGTACATCATCCAGGGACTACAAATTTGTCCTGTAAAATCCCATCATTCTGTGAGATGACGAGATGAGTTCAGAAGCCAACATTTCTAACACCTGTAACAGTTTATTGTAAATCATTTGCAAACATATCAGAGTTTCTATATAATTGATAATAAAGCCTGTACAGCATTATTCAACGTATTCTGCAGATCAAGAAACCCAGAAAAAGTACTGTAATGTCCTCCTGAAATAATTGCCGTATTTTGTATATTTCTTTTCACACCCTACAGTATGTACATACCATGTTCTCAGCCAATACTGTCTCATCATGTCCTATTCCAGTTATATTATTCCCTGGAACATCGTTAGCAAACAGGAAACATACAATTCCCGGGATAAGCTGAGCATCCAATGTATTAATTGCACTGTGGAGAAATAAGAAAGGCAGGAATCACAGGATGTGGCCAACTGACTGAACACAAATTATTCAAAATGTCATCCCCCGGTGCATCTTCCCTTCGATAGAAACCAGCTGATCTCTAATGGAAGAGAAAGAAGTGATGGAACAAACAGTGGGATTTCTTTATGACATGGAGAAGAATGAAGGAAGCGGCTCCTATTTCTTTAATCCGTAATTATGTTTGCCTTCTTTCTAAAACATAAAATACATAATTATGCGGGTGTTTGGGCAGCGGTTGTATTGGTCATGGAAAAGAGTAGGTTTGTTGCAGTACTGTATGTAGTGCCGACAAGTACTCTAAAACAAATCTGGGGCAATCACCAACAAGACCCAGGTACATGCTGGGTACATGCTGCAACATTTCAGTGACATTTCTGCAGACAGACTAATGGCCCATCAGATTAACAGCGGGGGGCCCTGGCAGTCCCATTCAAACTGAACGGGACTGCCAGGGACCCCTGCTGTGTTAATCCTATGGGCCATTAGTCTCTGCAGAAATGTCACTGAAATGTTGCAGCATGTGCCCAGCATGTACCCAGCATGTACCTGGGTTTTGTCGGTGATAGCCCCAGATTTTCCAAGGCAAGTTTAAGGCAAGTTTTAGAATACTCATCGGCGCACCTGTAATGACTTTCAACACATGGACATGATCATTTTCATAGATGTCGTTTGTATATGAGCTGTACTGGTAGATCCACGTCCACTACCACGTATACATTCATCTATAGTCATATCTACTGTCACCCAGGCAGCTCACATGAAGCTTGCGGAGAACCTGCTATGCTTTAAAAACGGAAACTACACGGAGAGTATAACGATAACCCACCTTAATTAGAACCCCTGAGTTAATGTATTTGTTTTCAGAGGCTTAAGCCAGTGGTTATCATTGCGCAGCAGTCAAAGGGTGATGCATATAGAAACCTCATTGAATAGCTCAATATTTAACCGTTTTTAGTTAATGTTAAAAGCAAACTTAGCTTTAGCGCCACCATCACCACAACCTATTTTAACGCACTTTAGTCACTATTCTTACGTTATTTTAGCGTGTGCCTTGGTGCTGGTTATTAGTGCTAAGCAGAGTTCATTCTCATAATACGGGATATCGTCACAGTACACCGCCTCTCCAGTTGCTTGTTTCGCCGCTGAAAGATGCATCAGGGGCCGTCCCACCAAATCTTCAGGCGCCTGTCCTTCTGGGACCTCCTATAATAGAAAATTATATAGAAAATATATTTATCAGCCTTTTTACTGTGCATGCTGTATCCTGCAAGTATACTGTAGGTGTGGGAACTGTGATTTTGGAGCACTGCTGTATACAGATGTAGCAGACCGTGTTATCACTCCCATTAATGTGCTTTATTATAGAATAGCGCTGCTGAAACCAGATAACACATGCATTATTTGACACATTATTTTGTCTGCTATTTTGCGTGGATGGGGGTAATAAGCACGTCTGCTACCCTAACAAAAAATAAGGAGTGTCCTAATTTCTAATTTAGTCTTAAAATGACAATTTCGTGCTCAAGACCCAGGTACTTATGACTTTGATCTAGTCTCATTATTACCCTGGGCATAATGTACCAACAATTATATTGTATTCAGCAGGGGGGGTTGTACACCCCAAAAAAATCAACCATATAATCAGACTTATCTTCCCCGGGAGAGCTATGACAGAGAGGCAGATTTATCTGCCCCGGGAGAGGCAGGTTTATCTGCCCTGGGAGAGGCAAGACTGTTGAGATCAGAATTTTTGTTTATTGAAAGATGACATCCACATAAGAAGTGGTTTTGAAAATAGTTGATCGCAGATTGTCCTTTTCATTTTATTTTACTAACCAATGGTACTGTATGTTACATGCAGATTTGGAAAACCTCCTCCCTGCTACCATTAAAATGATCTTAATAATCTCATTCGGGGTGCTCAAAATAACCTTTAATTGAAACATTTTACATGGAATAGTTGGCATTTACAGGTACAACCAGGGTCGCCAACAAAATTTTTGGAGCCCCGGACAAATTTGAAGAATGGGGCCCCTGCAAATGTTACCACAATCACATTTGGTGGTCTTCTTTGTCCCATCATGCCTCTCTGTTCCTTCCCCCCCTCTTATGTCTTTCTCTCCTCTTCCCCCTTCAACATGTCTCTCTCCTACCCCTCCTCCAGCATGTCTCTCTTATCCCCCCTCCAGCATCTCTCCCTCCTATCCCCTTCCAGCATGTCTCTCTTATCCCTCCTCCAGCATGTCTCTCTCCTATCCCCCCTCCAGCATCTCTCCCTCCTAACCCCCTCCAGCATGTCTCTCTCTTATCCCTCCTCCAGCACCTCTCTCTTATCCCCCCAAAAGCATGTCTATCTTCTCTCCCCCCTCCATCATGTCTCTCTCCTCTCCCCCTACATCATGTCTCTCTCCTCTCCCACCTCCAGCATGTCTCTCTCCTCTCCCCCCTCCAGCATGTCTCTCTCCTCTCCAACCTCCAGCATGTCTCTCTCCTCTCCCCCCTCCAGCATGTCTCTCTCTCCTCTCCCCCCTCCAGCATGTCTCTCTCTTATCCCCCCTCCAGCATGTCTATATCCCCCCTCCAGCATGTCTCTCTCCTCTCCCCCCTCCAGCATGTCTATATCCCCCCTCAAGCATGTCTCTCTCCTCTCCCCCCTCCAGCATGTCTCTCTCCTATCCCCCCTCCAGCATGCCTCTCTCCTCTCCCCCCTCCATCATGCCTCTCTCCTCTCCCCCCTCCATCATGTCTCTCTCCTCTCCCCCCTCCATCATGTCTCTCTCCTCCCCCCCCTCCAGCATGTCTCTCTTCTCTCCCCCTCCAGCATGTCAGTCTCCTATCCCCCCTCCAGCATGTCTATCTCCTATCCCCCCTCTAGCATGTCTCTCTCTTATACCCACAAAAGCATGTCTCTCTCCTATCCCCCCTCCAGCATGTCTCTCTCCTATCCCACCTCTAGCATGTCTCTCTCCTATCCCCCCTCCAGCATGTCTTTAATTATTTTCCTTTTTCTATGTTCCTTCCGCTAATGTGTTTCTCAATTTTGTTTCACACTTAACTGTTTCTTTCCTCCATTGTCTTTCTCTTCCTCTTCATGTACAGTAATTCTCTTTAACATTCAATTTTCTAATTTCTTTCCTCTCCCCCACCCCACCCAGCAGGTCTCTGTCTCCTCCCTCCTGGCATGTCTTTCTCTCCCCTCTCCCAAAAGCATGTCTCTCTCATTCCTCTCTCCCACCCCAGCATGTTTTTCTCTATCCTCTCCCCCACCACAGCATCTCACTCCTCAGCCCCTCCAGCATGTCTTTTTCTCCCCCCCAGCAAATCTCTACCCCCTCCAGCCTGTCTATCTCCTCTCCTCCCCCAGCCTGCCTCTCTCCTCTCCCCCCTCAGCCTCTCTCTCTCTCTCTCTCTCTCTCTCTCTCTCTCTCTCTCTCTCTCTCTCTCATCTCTTCCCCCTCAGCCTCTCTCTCATATGTTGACCCCAGCCTGTCTCCCTTTCTGCTCTCCTCCCCAGCCTGTCTCTCCTCTCCCCTCCCAGCCTGTCTCTTTCCTCTGCCAACCCTATATTTCCCCCAAAAATCTAACTCAAAACAATTTTAGTGTGATAGAGGGGAGCTTGTCTGAAGCCCCAAGGCTCCCTCCTACTTCTCAGCCTGTCCTCCATTCCCCTCTGCCTTACCTAATTATACAAGTTTCCCCTCCATCTTGAAACACAGCTATGTGGGGACTCTTTGTTCCTGGAGCTAGTGCCACTCTGTCTGGGGGTCTTCCTGGGGTCCATTCGGCCAGAGCAGATGTCTGGACCAGGACAAGTATGTCTGGACCCAGGACCTTCCTCATCCTCGCAGGCACTGGTTTTCAAGCCCAGGGAGAGGGTTCTTTTCTGTAAAATGTGGCCTATCCATTGACCAGTTGCTAAGCGTCGCCCACCATGTCTCTGATTGGCATGGGGGCGCTATGACATCACCCTGATGTTGCCAATCCCCATTGGCTCCTACTACTGCTGGTAAGCTCCCTGATTAGTGCAGCTTCGGCCCATATACGTGAGTGAAGCAAGAATCCCTTATAGGGGCACGCACTGCCCCTAGAGTGAGGCTCACCCAGGAAGACATTTCGATGTGGTGTTGTCTCCCTTAGAATACATTGGAGCATGCAGCAATCCCCGCTGCATCTGGCCAGCCCAAGGAACCCTTCTGCACCCATGAACTTTAACTGAACATACTGTAAGTTGTAGGAACTTTTCCACTGCCCTCCCTTTTTATTTACTGCTGTTGATTCTGTACTGTAGCCTTCTCTATAAAATCTATTGTTTATTAGTTCTATTGTCTGAACTTTGTGCTAGCTCCCATGGTTTTCAGGAACTTGTTATATACTGTGGGTTGCTTTACTTGGTATGGGAGCTTACTGGGAATTCTGTGACCCTGCCAGAGCCCCATCATCCCCAGTAATTTCTAGGTAACTATAGACAGGGACACTAGTCATTGAAGTGAGACTGACTACTTGTGAGTCAGGGATTATCGGGAGTGGGTGGAAGTGTACCCTGTGTAGGATCAATGCGCTTGGTGGGTTCCCTCTTTGCCTGGTTGGTTGTACACTACCTCTAAGTGAGTTAGGCTAGGATTGTTACTTTGTATGCACTGTGATTGTTTAGATTAGCTGTGTGACTTTTGGGAGCCGTGAAACCCTCTGAGTTAGCACAGGTTCCATTACCCACAGAAACCACCAGGGTGGAAGAGTAAATGTGTGGCTACAAGTGAGAGCTTGTGGTCACCGGGATTGGGTGGAAGGTACAAGAGCGCCGCTCTTGGGTTTGTTCCCCCTCGTGCTCGTAGTTGGGGATGCAGCCATCCTTGCAGAGTAGGCAAGGATTAGCAGTGTGTGTTTTGGGGAACCTTTTTGTCCTAGCCATTTACTTTTACGGATTGGCTCTGTATCAGGAAGACTGTTTGGTTGCTATTCGTACTCAAAATCCCTTACATCTATCATCCTCACGGTTCATTGGTTTTCCCTGCCAAATCAGGGCCATGACATCAAACAAGTAAGATTCATCCGATTCTGCCATATTGTTCTATCCCAGACAACGGGGATTTTAAAAGGGACTCGGTCCAAAGACTTTCAAATGATAAGGAAACGTGTCTTAACATGTCTCTGCCAAGAATTAATTTTGGTCTTGGGGAACTGCACATTCAAAGAGGTGTGTTTATAAACAACCTCTATCTGCCCATAGATAGATCCCCTCAAAAGTAAGCCTGTCTGCCCTTTGTGCTAGAAAATAAGGGCTAACTTTCTCTTCTACATTCTTAGAAAATGATCAAACCATTGATGTTGATGTATGGAACTACTGACCTGAAAGAGCTGCACGCCGGATGGATGAGGCTTATGGAACAGCTCAGTAGCACTTTCATACTTAACAGGGATTGTCTCACCAAGATTATTCTAAACAAGAAAATTCAGGAACATATTACTTATACGTAGGGGATTTATTTTCATACTTTAAAAACTGGATGCAAAACGTACAACCATGAGGGGGAGGGGGCAAATATACAGTATAATTATCTATCACACCGTTATCATGATTTATTAAACTACAAAAATTCTATATGAATGTCTCCTGGTAATCCAGAAGATACATACATACATACGACAATAATCAGCACTATAAAGGGTTTGTGCATTATTATTTCACTTTTGGTACATTGCAGGGTTTTTTTTATTTTAGAATAGTTTATCTTTTGAGTCTCCCCTATTATATGTCAGCACACCACAGTGGAAATCCAAAATACATACAGGTACTTATGAAAAGATTAAAAAAAAAAAAAAAAAAAAGTAGCGCTACTCACTATCCTAATATCATTAAATAAACAATAAAGTGTAAATACAACACAAATGTGTAAATAGAGGAAGGTTGAAGAGTCCAATATAAATATAATTAAGTCCAGCAGCCAGAGTGCAGGAGGGAGTTCCACCCCCCTCCAAATGTGAGCAGAGAAGAAAAAAATGTCCCCTGGCTGTGACTCAGGTATAGGTGTTCCGAATAATCCAGATAAATGGAAAATAAGACAATATATCAATAATGGCTATATACCTACTAAAGTACTTATCATAAAGTACTTGCACTTAAATGTGGCTTGTACTGATAATTTTCATCCCATCCGGAATAGCAGGGGTTAATCAGAAAGGGCCAGGTAAACTACATACAGTATGGCCTGTACTGATGATTTTCTTCAGCTTTTTCTTCAGCTGTGTCCGTCACCTCAGTTTTTAATGAGGGGAGATACTGCACCTCTCTTGCTCCCCTCTGTGCCTTGCGCACAGCCAGGAGTGTCTCGACAGCATCCGCATCCACACACGGGGTTATCCCCGTATCAAACAGCCGGCAGGTTCACTAAAGGGGAATCCACACGTCACAAGTCACAGGGAGCTACGGTGGCTTGCAAGTCCAAATCTAACTAGTTTCGCCACTGCTTCATCAGAGTGGCGAAACTAGTTAGATTTGTGACGTGACACGTACTGTATGACGTGTGGATTCCCCTTTGCTGAAGCTGCCGGCTGTTTGATCCGTGGATACCCCCGTGTGTGGATGCGGATGCTGCGGAGACATTGCTGTAACATCTCCAGGCACTCCTGACCGTGCGCAAGGCACAGGGGAGCAAGAGAGGTGCAGTATCTCCCCTCATTAAAAACTGAGGTGACGGACACAACTGACACATCACTGAAGGGGGTTGTGGACTCCGTGAGATCTGGTGTGAGCAGGTCTACCATCACAGCGGAGAAGCCAACTAGCACACGCACGAAGCTATCCAAAACGCTCTTTTAATTCATATTGGATGGAAGTGCAATATTGTTCTAACCAATCTCTTGTTAATAAATGTTATTGTGCCACTATTTTTTCGCTCTTTTTCTCTTCTTTCCATTGCATACTCTGAATACCTTGGAGACCTAGCCTTTCCTGATTAACCCCTGCTATTCCGGATGGGAAGAAAATCATCAGTACAGGCCATATCTAGTTTACCTGGCCTTTTCTGATTAACCCCTGCTATTCCGGATGGGGTGAAAATGATTAGTACAAGCCGCATTTAATTTGTAAGTGCAAGTACTTTATTATAAGTACGTTAGTAGGTATATAACCTTTATTGATATATTGTTGTCTTCTTTTGCATTTATCTGGACTTTCCTCAACCACTATACCGGATGTCATTATTCCTGCAGGTGAGTGGGTGTTATGAAATACTTACATTCCCATTTAGATCCCATACTAGTTTCTTAAGCACAGTAAGGTAAAACTTAAAGAAAAAACTGAGTGTCAGAGTTTTCCGGAACTCCACCATCCCCCCTGGAGCACTTGGAGACAGCGTCATCTCTTTGGCAAGTAGCTGGCATGCATCCTGAAGCAAGCGGTCATTCCAATCTCTGCATACACGAGAACACGGGAAAAGATGTTCACTGGTTAATACCAACAGTCTTAATGTTAAGCACAACTATACCCATGCTCATTTTTAACGTTAACCCCTGATAATGTAGGCGTCTTTATTGTAGTAGTAATGTCTGCTCTCCTTTCCTATTCTCCAGAGACCATGTTACAGAGAGACAATTCTCCTCTTCAGGAGACCAAGGAGAGGCAGAGGAGATCGTCATGACCAATGTGTCCAACACTGAGCAGGATAGTGTAATATGGTGTTTGCTGCATGATGTGTCAATGGCATTTGTTATCTCGATTCCTTTTTGTTTCAGGCAGGCTGAACATTGGGTACTTCGTATACAGGATGTAGAAGCAACTACCCACCAGCCCACTTCGACCACCATATTATAGTCCTCCTCCTCAAGCACCGCTACACCTTCTCCATCATCTTTCACCCACTCTGCATCCCACAAACAAATGTATGTAGATACTGTACGTCAACATTATGTACCAACTCTTGAAAACAAAACATTTTCTTTCCATATGCCCTCTCTGTCCCGCCCCTACAATCCTCCATACAGTGACTACAGTTCCAGCAAACCTCATCCTCCCCTTTCCAAGAATGTATCTTTGTAGAAAGGAGCATTTCAACCTTAAAACCATTTCCACAAAGCTCCATTAACTGAGGGCTCATGACATCACATTACCTGAAACAGTAATGGACGTTATTTCCCCCGAGATTAATGCATATTCACAAAGATAATTATAAAACAGGCAAAAATCATTAGCACGGGCTTAATGTCACGTTATTGTAACGCAACTTTGTGTTATCTGCCAATAATATGATGCGCTACACGTAAATAACTAAATAAATGGTTCTCTCACTGGTGCTCACCCTCCATTAATCCCGGGGTCTCAAGCGGGATCCACAATTTGCAGGTAGTAGTTCTGGTGAAGGAAGCAGATGGGAATCAGGATGGTAATAATCTTACTCCGTGTTTAATTCATAAGCAGAGCAGGTACAGACGTGTGACGTTTCAGGGCACGTGGTGTTTCAAGCGCCCTTTCCTCAGGTTTGTTATGAAATACTCACATTCCCATTTAGATGACAATACTAGTTTCTTAAGCACAGTAAAGTAAAACAAAGAAAATACTGAGTGTCAGAGTGTGTCAGGATTCCACCCCCCCCCCCTGGGGCACATGGAGACAGCGTCATCTCTTTGGCAAGTAGCTGGTGTCTGAGGAAAGGGGGTCTTGTGTCGCGAAACGTCACACGT
This sequence comes from Ascaphus truei, assembly GCF_040206685.1. NCBI lineage: Eukaryota > Metazoa > Chordata > Amphibia > Anura > Ascaphidae > Ascaphus > Ascaphus truei. The sequence continues at coordinate 28,141,058 of NC_134486.1, forward strand.
CTCGCCCTGCTCTGCTTATGAACTAAACACAGAGTACGTTTCTTGCCATCCTGATTCCTGTGTGCTTCCTTCACCACAACTACCACCTGTGATGTTCAGAAAGTTCTCCCATCCAGACTCTGAAATAGGCTTTTGCTGTAGAATAAAAGGAGGAGAGAAGAGATTTATAGTGTAATTTCTCCGATATTCTGCATTTTAGTGTGTGTTCCTTAGGCACAAGACTGCTACATTTGTATGTTCAATGGATTATATTTTCCACAAGTACCTAAAACTTCATGACTAATGTTTTCTAAATGTTTACGTTTATTAGCCTGGGATATTTTACCTTCCAATAAGCGCCTTGGAAGTATTTTGTGCCAGGACAGTGAGGGGAGCCATCCCCCCATAGCTCAGCTGTATGTCCTCCACCTGATAGCTCTCTTCTTTAAATAGAACCTTCATCCCGCTCGTGACGATGGCTATGTCATCCTCCCGTCGCGAAGCTTGTTTGAAGGCTGAGAAGTACTCCCACTACGGAAACATGAAATGATCTTCATTCATTCTCAATTACCTTTGCAATGATTATACACAGCCCCCGCCCAATGCATGTTGTTAAAAAACAGATTTTGCAATAAAATTGACAATTGACACTAGGGGCTATTCATTGAACTACAATAATTGCATTTCATTGTAATTGCATTATAAATACTGTAGGTCAATAACGCCTTTCAAGATGCAATTTAACATTGTACAACATGCACATTTGGAACGTAAATGAAGCAAACACTCAGAATTGGGTATTTTGTTGCCATTCAATAATTTAAATGAAAAATGACAGGCAGACGCCTCGCTTCCCTCAGGGCTGCGCGTTTGAGGTTTCGCTAGAAAGAGAGAGAACAACCCTGCAGTATTTATTTTCTCCTCTTTAATCTATTGGGTTCGAGCTGACCCTCACCTTTTTTGAATAGGGGATCTCAATAGACAGTAGTATTTCCTGTGGCTGTAATGCAGTTCTCCTGTATCCAGTAAAAAACTTTTCGTCCATCTGTACAGTCCTTTTGCCTTCTGTAAATTAATATGGTATGGAGTCATATTGAGGGCTCTTTACTGAAATTGCAATCAGGGCTGCCGACCCAGGCCCGGTCAGTCAAGCCCCCCCCCCACCCCCATGAGTTTATTGCCTGCACCTGCACAGACAAAAAGGGCTTTCCCCAGGCCCCCTCTGCAGTGTTTTCCCTTTCCCCAGGCCCCCTCTGCAGTGTTTTCCCTTTCCCCAGGCCCCCTCTGCAGTGTTTTCCCTTTCCCCAGGCACCCCCTGCAGGGTCCTCCCTTTTCTGGGCAACACCCACCTGGAAGGAGGGATTCCACAGGCTCTCTCTCTCTGTGGGGCCTCCATGGGGCCTGCAGGCCCATCCGTGGGCCCCAGGTAAGCCCACTATGCTCATATCCATTACCCCCTTCCCCATGCCCAGTACCAATACCCCTTTAACTCCTTCCCCATTACCCCCTTTTAGCCCCAGGTCCTGTACCCCCTGCAAAGGTCAAGTACCCCCTCCATTCCCCCCTCCCCTGGCCCAGTACCCCTTACATGCCCAGTAGCCCCTTTTACCCCTCCCCAGGCGAGTAGCCTCTACAACCCCCCTGCCCAGGTAATGACATGCAAATGAGCACAGCGAGTCACTCTTTACTTCTTATCCATTTTAATATGGACCCGTATAACGTTATACCTGCCGTATTACAGGACCTTTGAGCACAGCGTGGTTTAAAGAAGTACATAGCCAGTAAGCCTACTTCCAGGTGGCTGTTTCAACCATTTGGGTCTCAGTGCGAGGTTGGTTGCTGGCTATGCAATGTGAAGCTGGTACATGGGTATAACCAGACATTAAACAAGTTATGGTGGGTAATAAAAAGTGACATAAACCCACTGAATAAAAATACCACTTTTGGTGCATGTGCATGTCTCAGAGAGGTCTGTAACCCTGTCTGTCCCCATTGTCGCTTAGCAAACAATGCTTCCACTGCAGTCAGGAATTCTGGGTAATGACATGCAAATGAGCACAGTGCGTCACTCTGTACTTCTTATCCATTTTAACATGGGACCAAATGTCAGCACAACTACAAAAGAGTCTTAAAGCGTAGAGTTTTACCATCCAGGTTTACTCTGAAGTGGACCTCGCCAATTTGGGAGTAGTTTCTTCTCCATCCTCCAAATACTTTTGCATACACTATTATAATAGGCCCTCGTATCCTTTACTTTTGTTGTAGATAATAATAACAATAATATCTTCAATCCAATTCATATCTAATCCTTAGGCTGCGTTTTTATAGTACTGGCTGCAAAGATGGCGACGGCGTGCATCCGCAAAGCAATTTAATGCAGTCCGTAGCGACCGTCCATAGTGGGCGCGACGGCGACGTGTGACGTCACAGCGACCAAAATCGCTGTAGTCAAAAGAATTTGAGATTTCCAGACACAGCCACACCATGTGACTGGCAGCCGCCAATCACATAGCCTCTTTACCGCCAGCGACATCGCACGCCAGTGTGCAACTTTCGCTACAGCGACGTATGACATCACGGGTAGCGTCGCCGTCACTGTAGCCAGTACTATAAACGCAACCTTTTGATTACAGCCAATTTATGGGTGCCCAAACATTATCTGTGGGACCAGACAGTTGGCATAGCTAGCTGATATATACAATATACGGGTACTGTATATTGCTAATCCGGTGGACATTTTTCCTATGTGCCAAACTAATGTATTTATTATTGGAACTATGCTTTGAACTGAGAGTTTAAAAGAATATATGCACAACTACACCATCAACATCCTCTTACTGATCTCTTAGTTGATTAAACTAATATAAATACAACTTGAAGCATGGCTAGCAAGAGTGTAGTTGATGTGGGACCTTTAAACAGGATTGAGCTTAAAATCTATGATTTTGGTACCCGAGGCACAGGGAGATAAAGTGTTTTGCCCAAGGTAACAGGGAGCTGACACTGGGAATTAAACCAGGATCCAAACTCAGTGTCATTGGTCACAGTCAGTGTCTTTACTCACTGAGCCTCTAATTCTCGAATAAATATCGAATATCAAATAACATGTTCAAACTATCAGCCATAAATCTAGAACTGTCCTGGAATGGCAGCAGCTCTACTCCACCATGAATCTCCTCTCAAGGTTGTTTGAATGCTCGTCTGGCAGCAAAACAAGTTAATCTGATGCAGTTCATCTCCAGAGCATGTACTGTAGAGGTTTATTTCTTAATATACAAATTTCACTTCTCCAGGAACATGTCACTTTATATTTCTCCATCATTAAGACCTCTACTGTAGCCTGGTATAGCACTATGGAAAGCAATGCTGAATACAAATACTGTACGACGCCCAATATTAATATATACAATGTGACAATTCACATACAATGAATTACAAATGTTGCTAATGCAACCATAATAAATCAACCATGTGAAAAACTCTGATCAAACAAAAAGCAAATACCCCCCCCCCCCCCCCTAGCAGCCACCGCTTTTTGTTTGATCAGAGTTTTTCACATGGTTGTATTATTATGGTTGCATTAGCAACATTTGTAATTCATTGTATGTGAATTGTCACATTGTACATATTAATATTGGGCGCCATACAGTATTTATATTAGCATAGCATTTTTCTATCTGACCAAAGGTAGTTTGGCAGCCATTATAATACACTACACCAATTGAGGTCAGTCAATTGTAGTTATTATTGGTGGCGCTGCACAATTCGTTCTTTTGTACTTTGAAAAGCAATGTTACCTTTCGAGATCAGGTGCAGTTTGCATCTACTTGCCATGAATACGGGGTTCAGATCAGATATTGGACTTGCTGTCATTATATTTCCTCCAACGGCCTGCAAACAAATGATCACAAAATGTACTGCGGGGAAAAACTAATCTGTGCCTCAGAAAAACAGTACTGAGACACAGGGGGGGGGGGGGAGGAAACAAAACATCATTCCCTTATTTGTTATGGTGCAAATATTTGAGTAGGTCAGGTATTTTTGGCTATATACATATATACCTATATACCAAGCACAGTAACATTAAATATATAGCATATATAGCAATCATTGTTTAAATTTAAAAAACGGAAGCCTTTTCCTGTTTTTTTCCCTGAAGTGTTTACAAGCTTGCGAGTCTCCCTTTGCCAGACACCAAAATATTACTAGTTGCATAACCGTACAAAATACAATGCAGAACTGTAATTAGTCCGGTTTACTAACACAAGTCAATGGGGGTCATTAGGGTCCCCGGAATCCCCAATTTGTGTCAAAGGGTGTTTTCGTGTTGCAGTGCTGTATCGGCACAATGCACTTTCATAAATGACCCCCAACGATTGGTATTATCATATGCTGAACAATGCATCTTCTGGCCTAGTCATTCAGGCTTTATTTATTTGTATGGGAATAGAACGTGTATTCCAGCACGTGCATTATTATTTTCTCCTAGTGCTGTTATACATGTTCTACTCTCATATAATGTTATATATAATGTTAATGTGGTAGTGTGAAGCCCACCAATATTCAGTGCTCTAATCCCTATTTGTTATATATTTGTTCTTTTTGAGCGCTGTCGGCCAAAATAACTTTGTCTTCTCTTAATTTCTATATGCTCAATACAGCATATTTTATATTTTAAATATGGCTCACGTCTTTAGAGTCACACCGTTCATTCCAGTGTAAGAAACCGGATTGAGTGGAATTACATGGGGATGATTTTATAATGGGGTGTATTAGAATTGTTGTGCCTCTGCAGATTCTGCTTTTGCCTAAACCTATACCAGCACGTTTCCTACATCTGATGCAATGTGTCCCGACAAGGTTCTCTTTAGTTTGCTACTGTACGCCCACTCCAGATGTTAACTGGGTTGTATATTCAAGTAGTTAAAGGTTATCGACGGCACTAGTGTTTCAGAAAGGTATATAGAGGTTATTTAATGAAGTCTCCCAGCTACAAAACTTGGGCAAAAGAATTATACCACATACTGTATATCAAAGGAAAATCTCGAATTGCTTTCAATGGGGTTCCTTTCCTTTGCCAACCATGGTGTTCTGTTCAATGCTTTGCAATGGTTTGATATTGAAAATGTATTTAGTCTTTAGAACATATTCAGATTATGTGTATGTGGCATTTTAATGTGGCTCTTAAAACATCAACAACCCCCCCGCACTTTTTGTTACCCCTCATTTTTTTTTTGTAACTACTGTGCTATTTTGTTAGCTCCTGGGCTACTCCAGTTTCCGAGCTACAGATGTAGCAAGACTCACTGTTCCTGTTGCCGCAGTCGAAGAAGCAAAAGTCCATAGAGCCGGAGACAGGGTCGTACTCTGGGGGATTCATGCTTCCGAATGGGATTCCCCCCGCAGTGTTAATCCCAGAGCGCCGTGACCACCGCGGTCGCATGACCGCAGATGGCAGTGGCACCAGAGACAATAAGGTTTGCTACATCTGTACTTACTGGGAATGTTACATGGTTTCTGCCACCATCCAGGAGGAACCAAATGGCTACCAAATCTAAGGACAATCATCGCTTGTGGCTTCCTATTGGATGACCTTTAACATCTCCTTTAAAAAACAGGAAGAAACACCAGTAACTTCACTGGTAAGTATCTCAGGAGATACTCAGCACCAGAGGACCCACCCTAACCCCATTCCAATCCCGTAAAAAAGGAAATAGGGGTTGTTTAGGGGGAATAGCTGTTTTAGGTTTGTTTCGAGACAAAGTCATTATTACAAAATAAAAAAAATAAAAATTAGCTACTGAGGAAACAGAGATCCTCAAAGGGAAATTACTGGGAGCCAGAAAGCTGACACATATGGAAGATGAATCTTGATTAAGAGCTTTTCCCAGTAGGAATTGTGGACCTAAATTCTAATTTAAGGGACTGGATTAACTGAAAGTATTTACAAAGTTTGGAACAAATAACACTTATAATAGCTATTAGCATAAATTTAAAAAACAAATTTTCTAATATCAGGTATTTCCAGCATCCAGAGGTTGCACATGACGTAGTTTCCCAGATGCTCCCAGGATATTTGGAAACGAGTATTTCTGATTCAGTGAGTGTTCCTTTGGATGCAGTTAGTTTTCTGTGTGATGGGTGTTCCTACCGCAACGTTCCGGATCTGCTGTCCTGCAAACCATCTCAACTGCTCCAGAACTCCCTGGAACACTTCTGTTTTGTGAGATGGGAGGTCAGCCACTGCTTTGTTTAAGACTTCACCCATACTGGTCAAACTGCAGGCAGCTCCAAAGCAGATACCTGGAAAGGAAACGTTTGAAAAAAAAAGAAAAAGGTCAAAGATGTAAAAGACATTTATTTACAAAAAAAATAACCAATAACTTTTTTAAATTTAGTGCTTTTCTCCCAATGGGACTCAAAGCACTTCACAATTACAGGATAGGGCACAGAACATAGGATTCTTTTACAGACAGTCCCTACCCATATGAGATTACAATCAATGTTTTTCAAGCGTGGGGCACAGGGAGATCAAGTGACTTGCCCAAGGTCCCAAGGAACTGACACCAGGAATTGATCTCGGTTCATGTTTTGCAGAGTCGGGGTCTTTACTCACTGAGCTACTCCTTCATACAGTCTATAGTGTGTGTGCGTGTGTGTGTGTGTGCGTGCATGCATGTGTGTGCGTGCGTTTGTGTGTGTGTGTGTGTGCGTGCATGCATATGTGTGCGTGCGTGTAGACAGTGGAGCATAATTTGGAAAATAGTTTGTGAATTTATATCGTTTTGCCCTTTCTATTCTCTGCCATAGTAAAAACAAACAAACAAACATATTTAGGTAGGAAAAGAAAGGATTACATGTAGTTTTATGTAGGAGGATCACAAATGCAATCATCTAGCCTGGCAGGGGAAATAAGACCAGGACTCACGGCTTTGCAATTAAGTAAATGATTGAAAACATTGTTTGACAATATTAGAAAGGTGAATTACTTACCTTCCTGGGTGTGCCGGATTGCATTTAATTCTGAAATCCAGCCAGGTGCAATTATCACTGGGTACAGCATGTTTTTGAACTTTGTTTCAATACCTTTAAAATACATTATATCTATTAGTTTCTGATTTTTTTTATTATTTTATTCTCAAGAATAGAGTTTTTTGTTGTTGCAGATCTGGATTTGCCTCTGAGCAGCTGGTTCGTTTGGTCTGTGAATAACTCTAAAAAAAAAAAAGGTGAATGCGCAATTTCGGATTATTGAGCAAGAGATTCAAATGTATTAAGTGTCTCCAGTTATATATACAGTATATATCCCCTCAAATGTCCTTCCAAATAAATTAGGGAAACATCCCAGTGCTGATAAAGGAGCACACACCTGTAGTACCTGGCTGGGAGATATGCTAATGGACATTCAAACTATATTTTAAATAAGTCCCATCCCACACTTCCTAAAAGGATTTAGATACCAACTATATCGAGTTGATAACAATAGGCCACCAATCTAATGACTGGAATGGTGCCAAACCCGATAGGACTAGAACCCACAACCATTGCTTTTCTATACCACTGCTCTAGCAGTGTGAGCTAAACCTAGCTGTGCACAATGTCTACTATTAGCATACCTCCATGGGATATCTATTTTGTTGAAAGCACTTCAAGCACAAAGTAATAATATGTACTGAGGGTTATGAGTTACTGACACCAGGTGAGATTAAAGAAAAGATGACCAGAACATGGGCAACCTGCCTCTACTTGGATAGCAGAAAATGGGTGCCACCTCCGCTGCTTTAGGGATTAGGGATAAGCTGCGTGTGAAACGCGTAAGTGTTTGTGTCTGTACTTTTTTCTATGTTTTTTAATCAATAAATCCTTTTTGATCATGACATCCCATCATTTCCTTTTGCGAGCAAGCTGTCCACCGGCATTTTTCCTGGATTGGAACGTCTATCTTCTACATTGATTTCGCCTGGGAGCACGCCCAAATAGGAGACTGTTCAGCAGTTTGTAAGTGTTATCCTGCTCAACATCATTGTGCTTTCTAATATGCCAGTTGTTTGCTGCACTTCAAAGACAACGTATACCGGTTAAACGGGGATGTGCGGAGTTGCGGATCTGTGGGACTGCATGCGTGCCACCCTTCACCAAGCCGTGAGTACGAAATTTAACCCCAACGGGGTTAATATAATACCGCTAGTCATGTGTATGGACTGTTTCTCCTATTGATGTGGCAAAAGGAACTTTATTACATGACATTTATCAACTATACTAGTGAGGAGTACTCTGGTTCACCGGATTGTGAGCAGTATATTGCTCGGTGTGTCTGTAGAATATACGATGTGTCCCTCGTACTGAAAAGTTTAGAGACCACCGTTCTATAGCAATCACACTATCTGTTAGAATTACTGTATGTGACAATTAAACCTGCCCGTGGCACAGCCTTTTGCTTAAACTCTGTGAACATACAAAAATAAACATTGTTGCTGCTATTATACTGGGTAGATTAATCCACCTCTGTGGTTCAGAAAACGAGTTACTTATTATCCAGCTTCCTGATATACAGTGCAGTATATTATCAACTGCGACAGTATCGCACGGTTTAATGGCAGATATCCTGAGACAATACGCCATTATGGCTGCATAAATAAGAGTGAACAGAGCTATTTATGCCTACCTATCTCTCTATTTTGATGAAAGGATAGTGACAGAGCACACTATCAGTGCTACCGACCAACAGGAGGGTAAACCCCCCCCCCCTTTTTAATTTCGCCAACACTACACAAATTATTGTGTGCCTTATTTTAATTATACCCATTAAAGTATTGTTTTTGTTTTACGATCACCTTTACTACTTTATGAGTAGGTGTGCACCATCGTTTGGGGATCTCTTTATTTCTTGTACCCTCTGGTACAACCACCCATTATCCTAGGATATTTCCCTGGTAGCACCCCCTCAACCAATAACTTTTGGGATTTTGCAGCGAGGTCCTCTACCCTTTCCAGCCATGGCTGGGAGTGCGTCTGCCTACCTAATCAGTTCCATTGATTTCTGTGTGAGCAACTTTATTTGGCTACGTATCCCGACCGAACAGGAGCCTTCCTTCTGTTCACACCGCTTCAAAATATACATCTTATTTTGTGGCTGCAATAGACAATATTGTATATACCTTGTGCTTTAGAAAGGGGCAGATTGTACAGCCCTTGTAGTGGAAAAGATAACACAATTATATAGCAACAAGTTGAATAGAATAGCAGAGAACACACCACTCTCCTGCTGACTCACTCACCCACTTCCGTGTTCCCTATCACAAGCTTAGCTTCTGGGTACTGAGATTTCAGGGCCAGCAGTTCACTTAGAGTATTTGGCTGAATCCACTTCACACGCTCCCCTTCAAATTGAAGCGGCTTCAGAAGCTTACATTTTTCAACCTATGGAAAAAGGAAGAATAATTTGCCGCGTTTTCAAATGTTTTTTTTTTCTCGTAGAAGATAATGTAGAACGCAATGTTTTTGGGTTAACAGGCAGCAAAAGAGATTAAAACGCACTCCCATCAGAAGCCAAGGAATAAGAATGTGTGATTATTTATTCTTTGTAATACTGACAGTGTGTGCAGTGCTGAAAGGAGGATGCTACAAATCCCTGACCCCCGCAATGTGTTTGAGGCAAATGGAGATCGGAAAGAACTTGCCCAGGATTTACTCTACATAGAATGTTTTCATTCCCTTACTGCATTTCCACCTCTGTCAGGAGGCGATTCTACAAATCCCCCTCCTGTACCTCCGCACATTTCCCCTCAGCCTGCCACCCTCCCGCTGCAGAGCATGGCTCCTTGTTCTAGCACTTCTGTTAGGCCAAAAGGGTTAATATGAACACAGATCCATCATGTGTTGTTAATAGAGCTGTATGCCTCATTTAGGCTAAGTAGCTAAAGCTGCAAGTTTATTCAGCAAGATGCAGCGATGGAGGCATAGCCAGCCTCCATCCCTCCCATTTTGAGACAGGTGGGGGCGGTTTTTAATTAATATATGGGTCTATATAAGATGAATAGACCACTCAATGAATATCCCTGAGCCTGATGAAGCCGAACTCTGCGAAACGCGTAGCTCCGACCAGCTGATCTTTTTTGTCCCAGAGGGGCCTCCGTAGCAGTCGCAAGCAGCCGCACATCATCACCACGCTTCCCTGGCTTCCAGACGCCGCGGCAGGGACCTCCGTTGCAGGGCTTGCTACCTTACTACGGGCGCTGACCTGGGAGTCTGTTTCTGATGTGAGTGCATTGTTATATGTTCAACTTTTCAATAAATTGATTGATTCATTGTTAACACGTCTGCCTCACCATCTGTACACCACCACATGCGGGAGCCTTTGAGAAAGATTTGCAGAGTGAGAGTCTCCAACGTTACATCACTGTCTGCCAGCAACCACGGTTCCCTGCTGTTTGGACCGGGGCAGGAGAGTTGGAGTAACACAGAAACCCCCCGATGCACCTGTACTTAAGTAGAGGGCTCAATTTCGCCCCATCTAATAGAGCGTCAGCATTACAAACATTCATGGATGCTCAGAAATATGTAAGAAGACTGACCGTGAAAAGGTACTTTGAAAAAACTAAGATTGACCAGGGAGATATAGGCCTGACGGGTGGAGGAGATACAAATAATCTCTTTACACATACGTCATTAAAAAAAACCTCCACATTCTACCCAAGCTTCTGTAGGGGCCCATATTTGGAAACCTTTCAGAAGCTGGTGGAAGAAGATTTAAGAAAAATAGGAACTAGAAAAAGTAAAATAAGACCGAACTTTACTAAGAAGGAACGAGAAGTCTTGGATAAATTAGCCGATAATAAAGAGCTGGTAATTAAACCAGCCGACAAAGGAGGTGGAGTGGTGATTTTAGATACTTCAGACTACATAAAAGAGGCAGAAAGACTTTTGGGGGATACTAATACATATGTAAAATTAAGATCGAACCCAATTACATCTTACACAAAAGAACTTTCAAAACTGTTAGATGATGGCCTTGAGAAAGGGATTCTCTAAAAAAAAGAACATGAATTTATAACAACTCAGAATCCGAGAATACCAGTCTTTTATTACCTGCCAAAGATGCATAAATCTTTAACCAACCCCCCAGGAAGACCCATAATATCTGGGATCGGCTCCCTAACTCAGAACTTCTCTGCCTATATAGACATCATCCTGCAACCTGCAGTTAAAAAGTTACCTTCATACATTTAAGACACAACACAGGTGATACAATCACTAGAGAAGATTCAATGGCAGTCTGACTATATACTTGCTACTTGTGACGTCACATCACTCTACACATGTATAGATCATGTGCAGGGGTGTGATGCCACGAGGTATTGTCTAGATAAATACTTAGAATTAGAAGACACACAGAAGAGTTTTTTAATAGAGGGGATTGGTTTTATTCTACATCATAACGTTTTTTGGTTTGAGGGGGAATATTTTTTGCAGAAACGAGGGACCGCAATGGGCACCAGGTTTGCCCCCAGTTATGCTAATTTGTTTCTTGGATGGTGGGTAGATCAAGTAATCTGGCCCAACAAGACATGGGAGACATGGGAGGCAAACCTGGTGCTCTACAAACGCTATATAGATGATATTATCATCATATGGAAAGGCGACCTCGAATCAATACAGACCTTTTTTACCACTTTAAACATCAACAATTTAAATTTGATTTTTACTCATGATTCCAGTATATCCAAAGTGATATTTTTAGACTTAGAATTTTTTATTGAACAAGGAGCCATTAACACGAAAACACATTTTAAAACAGTAAACTGCAATAATTTTATCAAAGCCAATAGTTGCCATAAGCGAAATTGGTTGGAGAATGTCCCCTACGGGGAATTCCGGCGCTTAAAACGCAACTGTACTAAAACAAGAGATTTTGAGGAACAGATGATCCCTATGAAAAATAAGTTCCTAGAGAAGGACTACAATATAGAAACTATTAACAAAGCGTTACAAAAAGTAGGGGAGGTTGACAGAAAAGACATGCTAGTGTACAACAATAAAAAGACACAAAACCAATCAGATGTTTTTATTCCTTTTACCACAACCTACAGCACAAACTCATAAGAAATTGAAGGGATTTTAAAGAAACATTGGCCTATTTTAAAACAAGATGACCTTTTAAAAGGAATAATTGGAGACAAGCCTACTGCAATTTTTTCAAGAGCACCAAATATCAAGCAGAAATTGGTGCCCAGCTTTTTACCCCCTAAAACCAAAAGCTGTTGGTTAGATCAACTAACAAAGGGCTTTAAAAAATGCTTAAACTGCAAGGCCTGCAGGAATAATACATTAACTAACAGTAGGGTAACTTCCTTTAACAGCATCGTGTCCAATTTAAATTATAATATTAAATCACATATCACCTGTGACAGTAAAGGGGTGATCTATGTGCTACAGTATGGCTGTAACCTACAGTATGTGGGTAGAACAATAAGGAAACTTAAAACAAGATTGGGAGAACATATTAGAAATATATGCAATGGTTTAGAGACGCATTGTGTCTCAAACCACTACAAAATTAAACATAACCAAAACCCATCTTGTCTAAAATTCTTTGGGATTGAAATTGTTAAACCCGACTGGAGGGGAGGAGACTACATTAAGAAAATTAATAGAAGAGAATCCTTCTGGATTTTCACACTCCAAACCTTGGCACCTAAGGGGTTAAATTTGGATATGGAAATCACCGCATTTCTCCCTTATTGTTAAAAAACCCTTTTCAAATAAACAAAGACTCTGATTAATTACGCATATTATATTAGTCATTTAGCATGTCAAAATAACAATAGTTTTATTAAAAAGTATTTATTGCAAACGTCGTGTTAAAAATATTTATGTGAAGCAGACGGCATCTTCAGAAATCCATGGTTTTAAATATCATATATTAGCCATCTAACTCAAATAAGTTTATTTAAATAATGTCTTTTAACAATTCCCTCTTTTAAGACTTCCAATTCAATTTATAAACTCATACAAGTACATTTTAAAATTTCAAATATATATTTTATAGGTTTTAACTACCTTTTTCTATCTGAACTGCTCATTTGATCTCTATTTTTAGACTTCCTTTTTAACTCCTACAGGAGGCATATGATTAATAAAGGTTTTCTAAATATGCCACCTGTTCTTAAAATTATGTAATGTGCAACACCAAAATTTTAATGTATTTTTGTGTATGTTTAATTGATGTACTAGTATATTGGCTGAAAATGAAATCATATACAGTCAGAGCAAAACCAGCATTGTTAAGGTTAAGATCGGAGAATCCACAAGGTATAAAAGACTGCTGCTACCCCGAACTTGCTGACGTCACTGAGGAAGCATTGGCGAAACGCGTCTGACGTTTTTTGGTCTCTACAAGCCACCATAGCGAGGAGTTTGTTTTCCCTGGCCCAGCATCTCGCCGTCTGCGCATGCGCATGCGCAGCGGAGCAGGGAAGCCGAGAACTGTCTGTACAGGGGAGATAGGCGGCCGGAGGAGGAGGACATAGCCTGTGCACGGGCTCTGGACATCCGCACTGCAGCCACCTATAACCTAACACAGACAAGAAACACCTGCCAAGAGGGAATCAGCCGAGACGGGACACCACAACCCAGAAAGGGACAAGCTGTGGAGTCTGGCGGCATCTCCTTCCTATGCTCGAATTTATCGGTCGCTTGTAAGTTTTAAATCTCTATTTTTCACTCATTAATAAACTGTATTGCACTATTTTTTCCCTTTTATTCTTTTACTAAGGAAGATATCAGGAGGCATCTCCTCGGCCTCAATCCATTCAACTATACATAGAGGAGAAGACATCTGTTCAAGATACCAGAAATCTTGATATACCAGAGAGTACTTCCTCGCCTACAGTCTATATAATTACAAAAAGAGGAGGAGACATCAAATCAAGTTTTTAGAGATTTAATGTGAGTGTGTCTCCAGTCAACAAGTTTGATTTAATATAAGTCATCCCTTGTCTTCATCTCTCACCCCTTTTAACCCCCCCCCCCCCCTCTCCCTACCCTGATGAAAAAGTGTGCAAAACTTTGAGCTGTCATTTTTCACTGTGGCCCTTCTCTCTCTCCTTTGCTTTGCATATAATATACGTCGTGGAGCCGTAAGCAGAGTGACGCGCCTGAGGACATTTCACCCTTTTTCTACTCATATCCATACAGAGGTTGGTGAATAACCTCTGAAAGACTCAGGCAGCGAAATCACTTTGTGGAAAGGACTGGAACCACATATTGAATAGTAGGCAAAATTCTTTTTTGGCGCAAACTTTCCCCTTCTTTCTCTAATACACCTGTACTTACACTTGCCCGTTTAAGTATCGTGGATTATAATTTTTATTTCCCCCCCCCCCGGTTCACCTAACCTCATTGTAGGTTAGGTTTGTGTGTTTTTCCTGATTAGAATCCTGATTGCCTTTGTTCTTCAAACCCTTTCTCCCCCTTGTTCTTTGTTTTCTCCTGTCCAGGGATTTGGATAATCCCCATTGGGGTTGTGGCAGAAGGGATTCACATTTACCTAGGCTTCCCCTCATCACTGCCTAGGGGCACCTTTCATCATTGGTAATATACACCTTTTTCCATTCATTCCCTGGATTTGACTGTGCAGGTTAGCGCCTAGGTTTTTCTGTTTGCACTTCTGTTTGTCTGAAATGTACTTCCCTCCAGTACTTTTTGGAACCCTTTATGTCTTCGAAATCTGCATTTTATTTGGTCTCCAGAATTGAACACAGAACTCTAGCTGAAGTCTTACTAATGATCTATAAAGTGGTATCACCACCTCTCATTTTCTGCTAATACCTCTCCATACACAACCTAAAAGACTGCTGCCTTTCCCTATTGCTTTGTTACATTGCTTGCCTATTTTTAAAGTCAGCCGAAATAAAGACTCTCAGGTTCCTTTCCTCTATAGTAATTGACATTATAGAGCCATTAATCCTGTATTGTGCTTGGGGATTTTTTTTTTTGACCCAGATAGGTGCATTATGTTGCACTACAGTATGTCATTAATTTGTAGTTGCCCCACTCTTGATCATTCCTCAAATCTACCTTCATTGGTCTTCTATGTGGGACTATGTGTCAAAGGTCTTACTAAAATCTAGGTATGCTACATCTACTGCTTGATTTGTTTGCTCTCAAAGTAGGATACAAAATAGAGATACAGCTCTAGCAGTGTGAGCTAACCCTAGCTGTGCACAATGTCTACTATTAGCATACCTCCGAGGGATATCTATTTTGTTGACTGTAACCTTGAAAGCACTTCAAGCACAAAGTAACAATCTCTTTTATATAGAACGTACAGGGGACATTAAATCCCTTCCATGTGCCTGTCTATTTGAGTGGACAGGGTCTCTTTCAAGGTGACTGCACCTCTGAAGAAGCCAACCTGTGATTTAACGCATTTTGAATTTTCAATCTGCATTATCGAACAAGCTCTAAATCCGCCGTCTTTTGTTCTGCAAATATAAATATACAGGCTTCGTTCGTTGCTTATTGTTTTGCTTAAATTGCCACTACCGTACTACTGTAGGTCTCACTACTAAGACCTGCATTATCAAACAAGGGACACCAGAGCAGTGTGCCGGCCACTTGTGCATCTCCCAGATGCATAGTGACACCCAGTTACTATATAGACGTCGATTGACTTTCATCCGCTGCGAAACCAGGACATTGGCCTAAGAAAAGCCTGGACTTTATAATAATAATATTTTTCCGTGTATAGCACAGTGTGCATATATATTTTTCCAGGCACGAGTCCCTTCCCCGTAGAGCTTACAATCTATTTTTTCTTTGGTGCCTGAGATTTGAACCAGACTCCCCTAGTTCAAACTCAATGCCGTTGGTTTATTAGTTCGTGCCTTTGCTCACTGAGATGCTCCTGCACTTTGGCTAAATAAAAGCCTACGTTTATCTGCCCAACGCACGTCTCCTGTACATAATGTTACACCTCTTCCCCCGGCTAACAGAAGAGGAGCCAAACCAAAGTGTCCCAATGTCTATTGGATGTTGTGCCAAGTGCAATTCACTTTTTACCTTGATTCTCGAGGGGCTAATATCCATGCAGGTTAGAAGCAAAGGGCACCAGGAACTTTTATATCATTTATTTGAACATAACAACTGAACAAAGCAGGAACAGTCCCATAAACAGATCTTCCTTGGGGTGCTCACTCGGCATTCCCCAAGAAGGCACATTTCTTCTTATCTGGTTACTGTGAGTTGCAAGATCATACCCTGTACATAACTTCAGGTGTCCTCTTTTTAGGCTACCCCTTTATCTATTTGGTATATTATAGCTACCTCCTGTTTCTCTGGTTCCAGAACTAGCATACAGTTGAACAGGCGTTTCCTCAACCACTGAGATCTTTAAGCTTGGGCCATCTCTTTCCCAGACCTTCAACCCTATTACTGAGATCAGAACTAAGGGACATACTTCCCCTGTGTAATTCCACAGCAGATACCTTCAGGTATCCTTGGAGAACCTATAATAAGGTGGTCAATAATCTCCTAATGTGGGTAACCTGGCCAGGACCATATAAAAGGACCCCTTTATACTGGAAAACAAAGAAGGGGCTTCTTACCCTATCACAGGAACAACTATGGACACTTGAGATCTGCAGCCTCTGGGTCCACATGAGATTTGAGGGTGGGGCACTAGGTTCCTCTTGTTTATACCCTACTCCCCTTCCTTATCACTGGGCAGAATAGAATGAGCTGCTGAGTCATCTCGGACATGTGATTATTCCAGAATTTGGAAGCAAACAGGCCCCTTGTCTGACTATTCTGCAACATTGTAGCAGAGAGGGGTACAGCAGGAAGTTAACTCTTACCTCTCTATTAAGCTGCGTCCAGGGTCAGTGCTTGCCCACTGACCCGCGCTGAGACACGCTCTCGCTTACCAGTGAGCCCCTGCAGCCGCAATGAGAGCGGCTTTAGCAGGGGGTCGCGCACGCTTCCGCAAGTGTGCGGAAGCGTAGGTCTTTAAAAAAATGTAGTTTCAAGCTCTCACGGGAGCGCAGAGCCGGTCATGTGAGTGGTTCGCCCAATGAGGGCGAACCAGCTCAGTGACGTCACTGGCCCGCCCCCGACATGCCCCCGGACGGCGCGCGAACCAAGGCCAGGGAAAGCACCCGCTTTCCCTCAGCAGCAGCGCGCTGCCGCACGGGCTGCTGTAACCCTGGACGCAGCCTTACCCGTGAAACTGAGCAGACTCCCACAGGGGGTGCTACAAATCTATTCAGAAAAGCTTACAGGTTTTCTAAAGGACTCTCAAGTAATTTTCTGAGATTTGGGACCCCTGGATCAGCAAAGAAAGCGGTCCAAAAAATTGTACGCTCTCTTTAGACTTTATAGCAAATGACAAGTTAAATATTTTGTCTTTGCAAATAGCGCTAAACTAATTGTAATTGGGGATTGGATGTAAATCCATTTGATCGCATGGCAATGAAACAATTAATAATGATGTGCTCCAACTTTGAACTGTACCTACAATACCTATTTCTCAACAATAATTACATTTTTTGTATCACACACTGTACCAAATGACTTTTCTGGTCATTCACTGATATAACTTCCCCCTTGCGCTCCTGATTTTCCTTTTCTGTACCCCAGTTAAAATTATTGAACATAAAAATACTGAGTTTAAACAATAAATAAATAAATGACTTGATGGCCTCTGTCACGAGCCAGAAATTGTCTTTAGTAAATTGTATTTTTCACTCACATCTTAAATTGGGATTTGTTGTTGTTATCATCATTAAACTAGAAGGTCCAAAATATTCCACAGTGCAAACAAAATAGGAGATAAGCACGGAGACATACACAAATGCAATAGCTAATAATAACAAAGAGATATATACATATGCTTGAACCCTTTTTTATAACCCAACAATAAACAGCATGCACGTACTTTAATTCCTCACACCAGGTTAATAATTATCCTGTATGTTACACTGCGTAATGAAGGACTGCGCTTACCAATAATTCCGGCGGGAAAATGGGCTCCTGTGTAGGATCCAAAGGTTGAAATTCGGCTGGATTAAACAATGCTGAGGACATTACCATCTGTGGATAAAAACACTTTGTATTTTAAGAAAACATATACAGTACTATTGGAATACCATTGTAATTTTATATACTACTGTCAGACCTGTAAACGCTCACTGATTTTCTGTGTCTCACTGTTTTTTTTTCTTTCTTTTTTGTCACAATCTCTTAGACTTCAATAGGCTCACTAATAAAAATCAGTTTATTTTTCCATTAACCATATGGGTTACGTAACCACTATGTCCTGGGTCCTTGCACTCCAGGATTCCTCTTCCCTTTGTGGATTAAGTGTGGTGCTGTCTTTTCTGGCAGTCAGTGAGTGAAGGCTTTATTGATAATAAATTCACAATAGGGGGTCAGGGTGCTCAAGTAACTGGATAAGAGTGAAACAAATGTTCAAAAAATAAAATGAGATAAACAGAGTACTCCGTAGAGAAGTGGGTGACAGCGTTCACAAATGTATTCCCAGGAGAGTGAGGAGTCACTGAGTTATCCTGAATATATATGTGACAAATATTCCCTGAAAATCAAGGTGAGTGGACAAACATCTAGACCCCTTAAGACCTCATTGGGAGTGTCCAAAATATACCTTCAGCAGACTAAAGTACTCCCAATTCCTTCATGAATGATGTATAATCCTCACCCACTCCAGGAGTCTCTGAAGAGGAGTGACATCCGCTGGTTGTAAGATTCAGTTGAGTAGAAACAGCGCACAGCCAAAGGGAGTCAGGGTCAGTGATAATAGTAAAAAATGATTTATTAAAAAAAGATTTATTAAAAAAACATGACAAAAAAGGAGGTACAGGGACCACCCAATGCGTTTCATACCAACAGGGAACTTTATCAAGGATAAAGGATCCTGTTGGTATGAAACACCTTGGAGGGTCCCTGTATCTCATTTTTTAGTCATGGTTTTTTAATAAATAATTTTTTACTATTATCACTGACCCTAACTCCCTTTGGCTGTGCGCTGTTTCCTTTTTGTAATTTATTGATAATAAACCATGGGAAAATGGTAAGGGGAGCTTGTTGCTAATAGAAATGGGCGAGTCTGGAGGGGCATCATTCGAGTCCCTCCATCTGATCCCAGACGCGCTATTAGAGAGGGTTGGGGTTCCTTACAATGCATCTGATCTTAGACGCGCTATTAGAGAGGGTTGGGGTTCCTTACAATGCATCTGATCTCAGACGCACTATTATAGAGGGTTGGGGTTCCTTACAATGCACCTGATCTCAAATGCGCTATTAGAGAGGGTTGGGGTTCCTTTCAATGGATCTGATCACGCACTATTAGAGAGGGTTGGGGTTCCTTACAATGCATCTGATCTCAGATGTGCTATTAGAGAGGGTTGGGGTTCCTTACACTGGCGACACACTTTATTCGAGCTCGGCTAGTCCCACGAATTCGGGTATACCCGGGTGTATTGAGGTTTGTGACTGTTTTCTGCCCGAGTGCATTGAGTTATTTTCCGGCAGGGATTGAAGCATTTTATTCCCGTTGGCTGCAATACTGCACACTACATATATATATACTGCATTACAATTCATGAATTTATGCCATCTGGTAGACACGCGAAGCATTGCAGCCTATTAAATCCTAATCATTATCATTTAACAGATCAGCCGCCCATCAGCCAGGCATGAACCCAGGCTGGGAAGGCAAATGCAACGGGGCTTGTCAGAGGTGAGGAGCGGCGCATTCCAGGTATCTGCCAGGTACATACCGGGTATTTGCTCGAATAAAGTGTGTCGGTGCAGTACAATGCATCTGATCTCAGATGTGCTATTTGAGAGGGTTGGGGTTCCTTACAATGCATCTGATCTCAGATGTGCTATTAGAGAGGGTTGGGGTTCCTTACAATGCATTTGATCTCAGACGCGCTATTAGAGAATTGGGGTTCCGCTGAATTTCACAATATAATTATAGGGTTCCTTAACCAAAAAAAAGTTGAAAACCCCTGTTCTAAGGGACCGATTCTATAAGATCCAAAGCTGAAAGAAGCCGAAAACTACCATTCTAGCCAATATACACTAATTTCTTCTGTAGGATCAGCCCCTGAGTCTCCTCCATCTAATGTCATGAGTTAAGAATAAGAACACACAATTCCAGGGCAAGTTACAGATTTTGTGTGATCACAAATTAGACACAGATTATATTTGATAATAACTTTGAATGGTGTGCTTTCTAAATGTCCAGCTAGACATATACAATCTTAGCCAGCTCACACCCCAGTCTCACAGTATTATACATGGATATGTTTGGAAGGAGTGGCTCAGTGAGTAAAGGCACTGACTGATAACGACACACATCCCAGGCTTTTCTCATTGCAGTGGAGGAAATACAAAGGACACAATATAGAATTGTTAGTGTACAAACCTGCTGGAAGGAGTTACCTTTACAGGCTTAACATGTTTTGGCCTTATTATTGCACTAAATGTCCCGTACATATTAGAAGAAAAAAGGAGAAGACAAAACATATAGAAATTAATCAAATAATATGCCATATTGGATGTGCATTGTAGCTTCTGTGTTTACTATCTAAATGTCCTCCATCTAAGTTGGGAATTCTAAGTGCCAATGGGGGGTGTCACACCCTGATTGGGTGTTAACTGCCATTGACATGAATGACAGGATTTTACGATGTTTTTCCTCAAATTTTCATTTTTCCTCAATGCAAAACAGACCTATTTTAGTCAAAACCAAAACACGGAAACTGTTTAGAGGCAAAGCCGAAAGGGTATTCACTAAGCTCTGTTAAATCAGGCCAAATAACGTAACATTACATTGACAAAAGCAGGAACGGACGTTATTTTCCCTGAATTCGTGTCTTATTCAGTAAGGTAATCTTATGAAAAACAACGTCCATAATTGAGCTTCTTAACATAGGGTGAACCTCATATTATTTTCTGATATACTCGGCATGACTCCCAGGCAGACCCTGAAATAAGGCTTTAGTAGGAGAAGTGAGAGGGGGAGAGCCCTTTTTCAGGGTCTGGATGGGAGTAACGCTAGTTAGGTGCGATTTAAATAACGCTACGTTATTTCCTGGTGTAAATCTAAACAGAGCTCAGTGAATAGGGATGAGTATATGCTGTAATTAGCTCATTTGCATGTCATTTACAATAACGGCCATTACAAATGACTCCATGCTTATTAACCCTTTGAGTGCCCAAGGGGCCGTGGCACTAGAGTGGAACAGCCCCTGTGGCAGACGCGATCACGTCATCGCCCCGGAACGGAAGAGGAAGAGTCCATGATGTAGAAGGTATGTCCTTGGGTACCCAACGGGTTGAGAGAGTAAATTGACCATTATTTGCTGTAGTAAATACTGTGTTATGATTAACGTCCTTTAACTTGAGTTACGGTTATGTAAATAGACTAACAAAGCTTAGTGAATCTAGCTATCATTAGTATTGACCTGTTTATTGTACATTTCACAAAATTAACAGAAATTGAGTAAATACACAAAAGTGGCTTTCAGATAGGGAGAAATTGTCTCATACCGCATTTTCATCTTTATTATTCATGCAGCAGCTGTTGTCTGTCCGTTTGCCACAACATCCTCCTTCCCCCTTCAATAAGATAAGACCAGCTTATTATTACCTCCATGTATGAATGTTAACACGTGTGCATTTACCAAAATATAACACTTTGAAAGTAATTAAATATAACCCAAAGCTGCCAAACGCAGAAGTCAATGGGAGTTTTCAGCCAATAATGTCCCAATTGGGCCCTACTGAGTTAACAGCATCAATCTCCATTGCTTGCCAAAAAACGATGTCATTTTTATTTTGGCCAATCAATTGACTCAATAAATTCTTTTGAAAAATCCTCAGTGCCCTGATTTGTTTCTCTTACCTGGATATATCTACCGATTACAAAACGGGGTTTCCCTGGTCTCAGGAGCACCACTAATAGTATCATACGTGTATGTTATCATTTTTTGGTGTGCTGCATGTTCTTCATATTTTGCAATACTTGGATTGCATTACAACTTATGGGTGCCCTTTGCCCTTACAGAGACACTTTGGGGTGATTTGAGGCAATTTTGGAGCAGAACGTAAATAGTGTTATTTTCATCTTCAATTTGTTTGCATCAATATATGAAGGTCTGATCCAATTATTGTCGTGTGCATCTGCCTCGCTTTAAAGACCATTATGGGGAAGAGTTTTGGAAGAGGTATAAGATGCACATGCAACGGGAGTGATCACATTCTGTGCGCCACTTTTTCACCTTTTACTCGAGTCACAAAAATGCATCAGGTCTGAGGTGACAAACTGCCCTGGCTAACAATCAAATGTAGGGACATCTCTGCTTTAGATGTAATGCAAGAAAACAAATAAAGCAAATGATGTTTGCATTGATACACCACCTTCAATTGTCTGCCTTTAAGATTCGCTACAGATGTGTCAGCCTTGATTTATAAGCTGTTTGGGAGGTCATAGTACTTACTTTAGAAAATGTCCTGAATCCCTCGAGAATAGGGCGATATCCCGTGCAGCGACACAGGTTCCCTGTTTGCAATAAGGGATTAAGATTTAAGATACAACTACGATCAGCAGAGCAATCAGTAGATCAGATCAAGCGAGGATTCTATAGCAGTGAGCTATTATGATTTCTAAACACAAGATAAGCAAAATTACAACTCCACATTTCCAGACTTGTCGTCTTTTAGGAAAACCCCAATTATGGGTATTATAATTGTCCTGGAACCAGGTAGCATATTTTCTCTGTTCTGAGGCGGCCAGCACTCCTCAGTCTGAGATTGCTACAAATGTAACCTTCCCATAGCTTCCAGACTGTTGCCTTGGCAACCCCCCTGCACTTCTCAATTAGTTGAACTGTTCCCATCCCTCCCCTGCTAGTTGGTTCACCCCATTACTTGTTCCTGCTTGTACAGGAAAGCATGCTCTGTTTTGGAACCAACAGCGTGTGAGTAAACATCCCCTTCTCCCTGCTTCTCCCAGAACAAGGCATTGAATTTTTACCTTCCTCTCACAAGTGCCACCCCAAGTTATTCTATGTTCCTGTATACCCCTTCCAATAAAGTTGCAGAAAATAGAAGGACTCTGTGTGCATTTAAAGGGAATGAGTTAAACTGCCTGATCCTACTCACTTACCACAGTGAAGCTTGAGTCAGAACCATAATAGAACTCAAGTGTAGCCTATGATACATTTATATGTGTTAAAAATAGTTTACAATGATTTTGTTTTCTTTTTGATATGTTTGACAGTACCTTCCAAATAATTTGTAGCATATGCTTAACAAGAAAGAGACATGGCAGATACAGGTATGATATCCTCAATGCACGCGTTTAGCCATCTTATGGACACAGTTATACCTTGAAAAGCATTTTCAATTTCCTCCATTGTGGGCTCAAGTTTATTCCGCAGTAAGGTGTACATTGACATTACGATGCCCGGAGTACAGAAGCCACACTGAGATCCGTGACTTTTTGCAATTCTTTCCTGCAATCATCAAAAAAACTCATGTACTGTATTTTACATTGCCACTGCTACACATGAAATCCTGCAATTAAAATTAAATTAAAATGCACAGCTTTTATTTGGTGGCTCGCCACTGATTTTGCAAATTAATATATATTTACAGTGAGGGCTTATTTAAGTCAATGGGACTTTTCGTGCGGCAAGGCCTAATTGGCATAATCGCACTTTATTGAACAAGCCACTATGCCTTCATTTTCTGTTTTTACAGGGGTCAAAGCATGTTTCCATTTAGCAAAACTGACGTCTTTGTTCTACTTTACGTTGTAAATATATTGTACTCAGGCAAATGAAGAGGTAAAATGTAGCATAAAGTTTGAGGACATAAAAAAACAGTACTGAAATTCTTAACAAGATTTTAATTTTTAATCCAAAGAATAACCTTGGAATGAAAGAACAATCTCAAGGTTCACGGACCTCAAATCTGGCCCTTAGCACTGTTTGTTTGTGTCACGAATCCAGGTGGCACTGTACAGCAATCGTCAAGAGTGGCTTGCACTGCATTGCTAATCAGTGCGGTGCCAGTTATCTTTTGGAGACATGATTAAATCGCTTTACTAAAAACAATGGTCAAAGTGTGGTATACTGGGGTATATGGAATACCTGTACTTTTTTTCTATTTACAGTCCTGTGGACCTAATAATTAAATTCTGATCCATCTTGTCATGTTCATTAACCTTTATTGCAAGTCCAAAATTAGCTCTTAAAAAAAAAAAAGTGTTTTTCTGGTTTGGAAACATTGAATGGAAAAAATGGCCAAATTGTGTAATCTACAGGTATTCATTCAAAAAACTTTAAACTGTATTTCACCAAGGCGCGCGCGTGACGTCATCGCGGATGCACGCGAGCTAAGGAAGCTCTGTGCACTCCGCTGATAGAATTCATTTTAACCCCTGATCGCCGCTCTGATCAGTATGTGATGGGTTTGTTGGGGTTTTTACCCCCAAAGAAGATACCTTTGTTGGCAAACCCATACATCTGGTCGCATGATATCAGGACCACTTAAGTCTCTTCCTTGGGCATTTCATAAATTATTTGCGTTTGTGGGAGGGGGGTTTCTTCCAAATAATCTCTTTGCATTTAGGGAAGGAGTTATATCGTATTTTAAGAACCAGAGACCCTCTTCAAAATACCGTCTGATTCTGTGGAGACAAAGTGACTTGCCCAAGGGAAGATGGGGTTCAAACCAGGTTCTCTGCTTCAAGGCAGCAATGTTACCACTACATATAGATCTACTTACTTGGACAGGGTGAAGTCTTGTCTTTGTGCTCCCGATGCCTTCAACTGTTGTCACTGCAGTGTGGTGCAAAGAGCATATAGGGGCCAAGCACGCATTTGCAGAATAGTGTCTAGAGCCAGATATTAAGGTAACATACAAGTAAATTAGAAATTCACTCTATGCGCAGTATGCTCATTGAAAGTGTTTACCCAGAAATGTTAAATGACATAAAAAAAAAAAAACTTGTTTTAAAGCAGCCAATACTCCTTTCCCCCAGTTCACAAGATATTTGTAGGGTTTTTTTGTGTGCCTATTGTGACTAGACCTACCATCTCTTTGGGTTTGACCTGAAGTATGCGTATGCCAACTCCGGGCTTCATTAAGATTTCTCCAGGTCAGCAGCAGGCAGGTTGCCGACAGGAGGTGGTTACCGGACTAACAGGTTTTGGCCACACCGCTGTCTACCCCGGGCTCCTCCGGGACAGGTCAGGCCCGGTTCCTTGGACCCGGCCCACGACGGTGCACGTTGGAAGCTAAGCCCACCCGGTAGTCGGGCCCAACATTCTGCATCCATCCACTGGACTGGATCAGCATCTTGGAACCAGAGAGGCTTTGCACCATCACCAACACCCAAATCAAGGTATGTGTGTCAGGGTGTCTGGTGTCTGTGTCAAGGTTTATGGTGTCTGGGTCAGGGTGTGTGGAGGAGTAGCACAAAGAAGCCAGAGCCAAATCAAGTGTATGCAGCTGAGTAGAAGCACTTATTTGGTTATGAACAGCCGTGGTTTCCATGTTGGCTTTTGGGGATTCCTACTTCAGAATATTTGTGCTTAGATAAGCTATGCAATGGCGTACTGATTATTCTGTGTTGAGGGGGTTGCTAGTCTTAGCAGAGCAGTCATATCTCTAAACAGTAATATTAAGATGGTGGAGAAATCCACTGCATAATTGAGGAAAGCAAACTACCTTGTGTGCAGCCCCTTATTCTGCATATTTTAACCCTTAACATTTGGCCAGGGAACGCCAAAATAATGACAAGTCCACATAGTAACAAGAACATATAAATGACTTGGTTTTCTATGATTTTGTACTTGGATAACATTGAAAATCTTATAGCAATGAAGGTTCTGGGATACTCAATTATTCTGGATAAGCTATTTCAATAGCACTCTCAAACTATATTGCAGTAAATTAATGCAACATATTAGATTATTGATAAAAACATGAAAAGTTAAAAAAACGCACTTAAAGAATAAATTATAAAAAATAGGCTTATCGTATATATACTGATCACTGTAGCACTGGAAACTATAAACTCACCTCGTGTCGATGTCTGCACAACTGCCAAGATACACAAGGTACCAGGACGTGTCTCTCCTAGATGTCTGTGAGACACGCTGGAGCTGATGTCATAAGTGAGCTCCCCCATTCACTATTTGAGGAAGGCGAGGACTGAATACCAGCAGTGTCAGAGGCATGCTGCAGTTTTTGCTGAAATCTTGAAGACATTTGCTGGGCTGTCCACTGTGGCTGGAGCTGTCGTTATCGGTGAGTGTCCCGGTCTGCTGTTCGGTATGAGAACGAAGCGTCAGTGGAGTTGAAGAGGCATGCAGCGTGTCTCACAAACATCTAGGGCAGACGTGTCCTGCTACCTTCGATACATCGATGATGTATGTCTCCACAGTCATGCAGACATCGATATGGGGAGAGGCAACAGTTTCCAGTGCTACAGTGATCAGTATATGCGATAAAAATAGGCATATCATTTATTTTGTACGTGCGTTTTGAGGTTTTTATCTGTAATACAGTAATACACTATGAGAGTTGTGCGCTCTTCTGTGTTTGTACTTGTTTCCAATGTTGTGGAGTTGAGCCTTTGCGTATTTTGAGCAGAGACCTCTCGGGTTGTGTTCAGTCCCCAGCTGACAAGGGAAGCATTTTTTACTTAATACTTTGTGTGTTTGTGTATATATGTATGTGTGTATATATGTATGTGTGTGTGTGTGTATATATGTATGTGTGTGTGTATATATACATACATACACACATATATATATATATATTTGTATCCTTTCACGTTTCACTCTTTGGGGCCTATTCTAGTAGCTTCGATAAGTGAGTTACAGGGCACGTCTCATACGAGTTTTCATGTGTAGCTATTCAGAAAGCTCCGATAATATGGCAAACTCGCTCGAGACCCGCTTTTTCCCGATCGATAGCTCTCCCACCCAGAAAAACCGAGTGGGAGCTCAAAAAATGCTCAAACTCCCATTTTTGAGAAATCGAGCTATTCAGGTAGCTGCGAGATTGACACTGCCGCTGCAACTTCCACATTCTCATCTCGTCACCTGAAGGGTTGGCGAGATGGGATCCGTGATGTGACTCCGAAGAAAAAAATTATTTTTACTACATCGGATTGCAGCCGGGTGTCTCCGGAACTGACACTCAATAATATCAGCTCAGGAGACCCTCTGCTTCAATCTTATGTAATAAAAATAAATCTAAAGGCAGGTTCATTACCTTAGGGGCTAACCGCTAGGGTAATGAAGGCATTAAATACCATTGTCCATTTTTTGGGGGGTAGAGGGGGTTGGGTCAAAGTTGGAGTTGCCCAGGGTGGGTCTTTAGGCCTACCGGGAGGGTTGCGGAAGGAGTTAACCGCTTCATTACCTTAGTGGTTACCCCTGCTAAAGTAAGGAAGGGGTTAAACCCTCCTGCTACCCACCTGGTATGCCTAAACACCCACCACAGGCCAAATACCAGCTTCAAACACCCCCTCTACCCCCAATAAACATTAAAATACAATACAACAATCAATACTATCCAATACACCCATTGCTTGCCAGTGTGGTTAGTTATGCTCTCAATGGGAGCAAAGATAACCCCAATGGCAATGACTGGGCACCCTAGTACCCACCCACATTACCCCCAACAACCCCCCCCCCAACACATACAGTACAGTATCGGGCATAATATCCCAATTTGCCCATTATAAATAAAACATTACCCAGCTAGAATATAGTAAATTAAAGTTGTACTTAACCCCGCCAGTATGAAGGCCGCCCTCATCCTAATCTTCGTCCTCCTCGTCCTCGTGGGCAGCAACATAAGTTTTTTTTAAATCGAAATACTGGCCACTAACTCCTTAATCAATGGTAATTAAAGGGTTACCCCCCTGATTTCCTTCCCCCCCCCTTCCCCCAGGAGGCCTAACCACCTTTCCCAGGGAAACTATCCCCATATCCAACCCCCTCTACCCCCACACCCAACACCCTCTACCCCCCACACCCAACCCCCTCTACCACCTTCACAACATATACAAAAGGCCAAAACCACTAGTAGCCCAAAATGGCTAATTGCCCATTTGTTTTAAAAACAAAATACATACAGAATAAAATAACATTTACATAACAGTACAATACATTACACAGTAGCCAATAAACCCATTGATTGTGACTGTGGTAAACCATGCCCATATTATGGGCAGGGATTGCAACAATGGCAATGAATGGGCAACCTAAAAAAAAACAATATACCAAATAAAATACATGACATTTAAATAAAAACAAACATTCGCCAAAAAATGCATTGATTGTCAATGTGGTTATGTATAACCTGAAGGGGCATAGATAAACACATTGCCAGTCAATGGACATCCTAAAAAAAATACACAATTAAATCCGATTAGTGGGTGTACCATGTGATTGCATCCATTTTTATTTAGCTATAGTGATGTCATCTTAAAAGGAGGGAAGCATATGCTACATGATGGGCTGGCTTCCCTCCTTTAAGATGATGTCACATCATTAAAAAATAGAAGCCGATACATGGTACATCCACCAATGTGATTGGTGGATGTACCATTTGTCTGTCAAATAGGACATCACAGGCCTTATATAAGGTCTGTCATGTCTCGTTTGAGCCCAAGAAGACATCAGAACAACATCTCCTAGACCTGTTGCAGAAGAACAGGCCTCATCTTCAAGCAACTGAGGATCATGGCCTTCTTAACATCATGCTGATGAGGATCATTGCGTCGTGGGGCAAAAGTTGGTGCTGCAGTTGGATGAGGAGGATGAATGTTTATCCCGGCAAAGGTAAGAAACGCATTGATTGTATTTTGTTTCATTGTGTATTTTTTTAGGATGCCCATTGACTTGCAATGTGTCTATCTATGCCCCTTTCATGGAACAGATTAACACATTGACAATCAATGCATTTTTTGGCAAATGTTTGTTTTTATTTAAATGGCATGTATTTTATTTGGTGTGGTTTTTTTTGGTTGACCATTAATTGACATTGTGGGAATCCATGCCCATTTTGTGGGCATTGTTTACCACAATCACAATCAATGGATTTATTGGCTACTGTGTAATATATTGTACCGTTACGTCAATGTTATTTAATTGTGCATTTCCTTTGTTTTGCAAACAAATGGGCAAATGGGCTATTAGCCAATTTTGGCTACTAGTGCTTTTGTCCATATATGTGTGTGGTGATGGGGGTAGAGGAGGTAGTTTCCCTGGGGAGGGTGGGTAGGCCTCCCGTGTGGGTAGCGGGCAGGGTAAACCCCCTTAATTTCTATAGCGGTTGGCGGAGGACGGAGAAGAGGACGAGGCAGCCTTCATCCGGCCAGGGGTAAGTACAACTTTAATTTACTATATGTTGGCTGGGTTCTGTTTTATTTTTAATGGGCAAATGCGCTATTATCCAGATCTGGATAATAGGGATTTTGCACATGACTGTACTATATGTGTTGGGGGGGGGGTGTTGTTGGGGGTAGAGGAGGAGCGTAGTAGGGTGCCAATTCATTGCCATTGGGGCACACTGCAATAAATTTGTGTATTGGATAGTATTTGTTGTTGTATTGTATTTTTATGTTTTTTTGCGGGTAGAGGGGGGGTGTAAAGGGCAGTAGTTGCCCCTTGGTGGATTTTTAGGCCTCTCGGGTAGGTGAAAAAACAAAGCGCAAATCGGTGAATATTGAACAGTCAAAATAAACTGAACGTAGAATTCTGTTAAACAAAGTGTGCTACCATGAAGTGTAACAATGGAAGTAATCAACTCACTGGAGGATGTCCTAGGAAGGTTATTCAACCAAGAGAAATCCTGAAAGTGGAAAAGGAAAAAAGAAGTAACATACTGTAGCATAATAACGTTTTAATACATTAAGATATGGGGAAAAAACCATTAGTGACAAACACACATATTCCCAGTTTTGTCAAGCAGTAAGTGTGTTTAGGCACACTAAGACCTCTCAGGACAAGGCAACACTCCAATCTGGGGGTAACCCTGAGGAAGCCATTTTGCCAAGTTCAAGGCGAAATGCGTCAGGATTCTTAATCGTTCCTGGACACCGTAGAAGCCATCCTGACTCCAGTGAGACACCGTTGAAGTGCACGCGCACATGCCTAAGACCCCGGCGCCGACATCGGAGGCATCTGCGGCTGACAGAGGCACAGCAAGGAGAGGCTGTCACGCACTTCCATTGTTACACTTCATGGTAACACACTTTGTTTAACACAATTCTAAGTTCAATTTATTTTGACTGTGCGATATTCACCCATTTGCACTTTGTTTGTTTTTTCACTGTATTTGCACAGTTCTCGAGACCATTTCACAATAGCAGCACTGAGTAGAATTCACTTATTGTTGATTTTATCTGTGCTTCCATATTTTTGTTTTACTCTCAGGTGGGTAGCGGGAGGGGTTAACCCCTTCATTACCTTAGCGGTAGTATCTGCTAAAGTAATGAAGGGCTTAACCCCTCCCACAGACCTGGTAGGTCTAACCACCCACTCTGGGGCCACTACCCTCTTCACCCACCTCCCCTACCCCCAACAAACCAGGTACTCTGGTTTAACCCCTTCATTACCTTAGCGGCTAGCCGCTAAATGTAATGATGCTGTTTTTATTTGATTTAAAAAACACAGTATTTAAGCAGGGGGTCTCCGGGGACCCCCTGCTCCCCGAGTTACAGGCCCAGGTATGGGGTGCTGGCATCTCCCTGCATTGTTTAAATCTCACGTCACGTGACCGGGACATTTAAACTTTGCAGAGACATCGGTTCCCCAAAGCAAGGCCTGTAACTCAGGAAGGAGGGGGTTCCCGAGGCTGAAATGAATGCGGTTCAACTCCCGAGACCCCCGGCTTCAATAATGTGTTATTAAAATAAAATAAAAACAGTGTGATCGCCTGTAAGAGCTGTGCAGGAATATGCAGCTCTCTCTGTGCAGTTCTCTCTGTGCAGCTCTTACAAACTAAACAAGAGCGATGTGCTGCACACCATGAGAATAATAATACATTCAATATTACCAGTGCTGCTGGTTCAATAGGTACCTGTCATGGTAATCCAAAACGGAACTGATGAAAAGGAGATCCAACGCACTGCGGATTTGCTGAATAGGAAAATGTATTGCGCCATTTCCTATCCAGCAAATCCGCAGTGCTTTGGACCTCCTTTTCATCAGTTCAGCTCTTACAGACTGCAAGCAGATCGCAGGGGCAGAACTTGGAAAAATACAGAGATAAAGGCATTGCTATGCTGAGCGTTATGGCACTTGTATATGGTTTCATATGTGGTTGTTGTTTCACTGTTTCACATAGTTATTGATTTATATTCACTAGTCACTTGATCAACATTCCCTTATCTGCAATTGTGTGTGCTGCAGTGTTTTTTTTCTATATTATTACATTGATAATCCAAACAAGACTCAAATTATTAATAAGGTAAGCAATAGAAGGGAGGCATACTATATATTTGGATTGAGAATGTTTGCTTTGACAAGACTATTATCATGGGAAATACAAACATGCCACCATATTACTTTTGTTTCACATCATTTACACGATATTTCAATGCCTCGGATACGAAGATATTTGAATTCTGAAAATGTTCAGATTTCCGTATTGGTTTGATGCATTGTCTCTCTGCATATGGTTTTGGCCCAGATTCTGAGGAATTCCATGAACATGTCGGGGGAAATCCTCAGCATAGTCCATAGATGTTGTAATGGCCCATCGGATTAACACAGCGGGGGTCCCTGCGTATGAATGGGACTCATGCTGTGTGAATCCTACCGAGCGATGAGTCCCATTCAAAGACAGGGATCCCCGCAGTGTTAATCCGATGGGCCATTACAGCGTCTATGGACTATGCTGCAGAGTGTTTGCGGGATGCTTGTGAATTTTCCTCACGCTGGGTCAAAACCGGCATTTG
This sequence comes from Ascaphus truei, assembly GCF_040206685.1. Lineage (NCBI taxonomy): Eukaryota > Metazoa > Chordata > Amphibia > Anura > Ascaphidae > Ascaphus > Ascaphus truei. Next base: position 28,173,054 of record NC_134486.1, read on the forward strand.
CATCTGTAGCAAGACTTGCACTTCCCGTGACTGTGAGAAGGTGTGAGATGACAAATGCCTGAAAACTTGGTCCGCATCTGGTTTGAGGCTTGGCTGCGGTTATCTGTAATAATTATAATTAGGCATGTCACGGTAGGGGGTAGCCAGTCTTCATAATAAAGGTGAAGCCTGACTGGTTACCCCTGAAAACCGTAGGTCCCTGGTAGCTAAGTAGCACCAAAAGCCAGGGACACTGTATGTATACTTAAACCCTGTCCTGTTATGTGTTTTACCTGTTCCTGTTGTACAAAAAACATGGGATTTCGGGAGTGGGAGTTTCAAGGGGGATATTTGGGTCAAAGTGTGTTTAGATTCTGTGTAGAAGTTCGGGGGCGACAGTTACCGGTAGTCCCATAATTCCCCCCGACGTGCAGGCAGGATTTGCGGGTACGGGAGGTGAATTGCACCGGGACTACACATTGTCTCCCAGAATCCTGGTTTTTGGCCCCAAGTATCCTAGACCCATTTCCCCCATATGTATAATATTCCCCAAGAGTAATAAGTTTAATAAAACAGTGTATTATGTTTTATACTGTATGTATTAATCTCGATACAGTCAGCCTGGGCATCTACATAGGTGCCGGGATGTGTGCATAGAGATCGTGGATCAAAGGGGAGAAGGGAAATCCAGAGGTGTCAGAACAGTTTGATGAGCGGGGAAAGGCAGTGTACTGGGTCCAGAGAACAAGGGCTTCCCACAGGGAAGACACTTGGACTGCCAGACCTGGTGTAGCCTGCCTAATGGGAAGCAATGGGTTGGCTGGGGGAAGCTGCTGCTCGTAGGCATGATTCCCATTGGCCAATTTATATTTCACGCTCACCTGTTTTTTTTTGAGCCAGCTCGACACACCCCCTCCTCTGTCGTCAGCAGCCAGATGAGCTCCCATTCTGATTGGCTGAATTACGATCCGTTCTCTGATTGGTCGCCAGCCCCTGCTCCATGTTAGACATAGAACACAGAGGTCTATGTAAGAGGACTGGCCAATCCGAGAACCAGACCATTTCAGGCTTAGGTCGGGGAGGTGCGGGAGGGCCTAGCTTAGACCAAGTCCTGCATTTTGCGGCCAAGTTCTATTTTCCGCTTTGCTCGTGGCTAGTGGATATGGCCTGGTATCTTCCTGGAGGAAGGTACCGTGAAGTTTCTGGACCAGGAGCAGACAGGGTAAACCTTCTGAAGCAGGCGCCCTGCACCTAGTTAGGCTAGTGTCTCCCCCAAGACACCCAGTACGTGTATATTCTCTGTCTTTTGTGTACCATTTGTATGTCTGCTGGTCTCACCAGAAAAAACATCATTTTATTCCACTACCTTGTTTTGTCTAGTGAATGATCCCAGATGGTAAAGGTGTTAAAAGTAGTGGTCTCCCATGACAGGCAAGTACAGTCCAGTAAGTGTGGCCAGCAGGTGGCGCACTGAATTTCTTCGCCCATGATACTCGGTGGCCGCGGAGGAACAGTAGATTGCAGATAAATGCAGGGAATTTACAGTTGGTGTGTTGTGGCACCGAGTAAACTACCATATATGGAACTGACTCATTTACGGAAATGACAAATGTCTGAGCTAAATGGTTAAAGAACCACCCGTCAGCCACCAAGGATACACGCCAAGTCACTTTTTATATTCCAAACCAGCTGTTTTCTATGTTATGCCTTGTTGCTTGAGCACATAAGGGAAGTACCACGTTTATCTAGGGTGGGAACGGGCCTGAAGGGGGTACTTACCCCCAAAACGTTGCCCCCCTTTCTTTAACCATTTAGCGCAGATATTTGACATTTCCCTATATGAGTGCTCTGGCAGCATTATTTTTCGTTTGATGTGTTGTAGATCTTGTAACAGACACACTATAGTTCTTGTGAATCCTGCAGACACACCGGACCATCACTTTGTCTGTTTCTTTACTATATCGGATAAGTATTTTGCTTTTTCATTACCACGCAGTTTTGCTCGTCTTTAATATTTCAAGTGCGATACAGCAGCTCACTGCTACCATCACTGAGACCATGCATCTTTAATAGACAATTGGTCCCTGTGACCCACAGAGTCTGTTTACATACGGTTTGTATATTCTGTCTGTATTTATGTTCCAAAAAATTTCACTAGTTCAAGTAAAGATTATATATTTTTCTGTAATGATAATTTTGAATTTATTACTTCAATCTGTTTATAAAGTGAGTGTGGGGAACCCTTTTGTAAATATAGTATTTAATTAAGGCCCTGAGGGGTCCCTTTGTGTTCCCATCCCATATATATCCCAGATTTAACTTATTAATTATGTGTTAAATAACGTAATGTTAATGAAATTGACGCACAGAAATAGTAATTTAATTGATAGATAAGACAGATTTTTAACACACATACAGTATCCCTGTTTTTGTTCAACTGCCCCTGTGTGTAATCTACTGCTCTTGCTTCTATAGTAAATCGTAAAATTAGAAGCTTCTCGCTCAACCTACGGAAAACAGGTGCACTCAAGGGAAAATACTTAGAACAAAATAATATTGTTAAAAACTCTGCTTTCTAGATGTACCCCTAACATCATTTAAACTCGGGTATCGAGTGCACTAAAGAAGGGTCTTTGTTTATCGCCTCTTGGTTCTATATTGGCCGTCTCCGGTTACTGTATATTAGAAAGTAGTTTTGTTGGAGAGATCTAGAAAGCTAGTCACTGCAGCATTGAGGTGGTCAAATCAATGCACCATGTGACAGATCCTTGAGAAATGGGTCATTTTGCATTGTCCACGTGGCCTTTTAAAAGGATACACGATCTTCTCCTGGAAGGGGTCAACCCTGGAGATCATCACAGTGCATGCACCGCAGCCTCCTTCTCCACAGCCCAGCTTGGTTCCAGGTAAACCCACTGAAGGAGTGAGTGTTAGGGAAAATATGAGAACATTCAAGGCAGTGAAACAAAGCAACGATGCAATGTTAAATTAAGCAGACTTCTGTACCTTGTCCCAAGTGTACAACAATGATTAACAGCATGGCACTATATTTTATAGTCTGAAAGTTCCATTTGGTCAAAACACTGTTGACAACAATGCTGTGTTGTAGTTGACAAACCACACGGCCCATATTTGCAGATTCATGTGAATGGACTGTAAGTTGTCGTCAGGCAGCATTACAGTAGGTGTCTTAAAACTTAGCACTGTTTAGTAAATATTGCCCTACATCCTTAATGGAGCATCACTGGCATTTTGGTGCTAAGAAAAAGAAGAAGTAGATATGGAACAAGTAATCAATTCATATTCTTATTTTAAAGGTGTGATTTCCGTCTTAATTTTTAACTTGTCCTTTTTTTGTGAAATCCTCCAGTATAATTTTGGTGAAATATTCATATAAAATAATATTTTGGGACATGATCAAGTTTTGTATAGTTTTTTTATTTCCCATATTATCCGCACAAATATGGTCTCAATCATATAGTGCTAAGATTATAGATTACAAGATTTTTCTAAGGCATTGAAACTAGGTAATTTTGTCATTTTGCCAGAAATTCGCCTCATCCTAACTTATTCCCGAAACCTAGCCCCGATTGTGCAATTGTTACTGTAGCACCCTGCTATATTGCCATGGCCTAGTAATACCAGGCAGTGCTAGAGTTAAACCCCTAGCACATGGCCCTGCATGTGAGTTAGTTCCTCTAGAGGTATACTTTGTTTCAGTTTTCAGGCAGCATGCCTGAAAACAGTTGGAGTCACATGCCTGGGTGAGGGCTTGCAACAGAAAAGTCTGCCCAGTTACTTGGCCAGAGAAGCTAGCCACTCCCCCGGTATAAAAGTGGGATCCCATGCAAATTGGCATGGCGTGTGTGCTAGCAGTCCCTTGGATGGGAGCTGGTGCTGTCCTGACTCCAGATGAGTATGGGGCAAGTGTGACTTCTCCTGAGTCCTGTCCTACCTAGGGGGTGGATGAGATCCCTTGGTGAGGACACTACAGACTGAGGCTATCCAGTTCCAGCAGAGGCCTACCTGCCCAAGGGAAGGGTGAGGATAATTACCTTAGGTACCAGTTCCTGCTGAACCTTGCATCTTCCCAGGTAGGAGTAGATGTTCTTTTGGCAAAAGAAGGGTAAGAGACCCAGGCAATAATAGTTTCCTGAATTAAGTTACGAGGTATTCTCTCACTGGGTTATGTAGGGACCAGGGAAGGTGGATATTTCTCTTGCCAGAAGGAAGCTTTATGTGAGTACTACCTGCTGATGATATTGCAAACCAATAAACATGTTCAGTTTTACCGTTCCTGGCACTCTGAGGTGATTCCTTTTACTGCAAGTTCCTGTGAGGGTGGGTTCCTGCATCTGGCTGGGCCTTAGGCTGAGGCCCCACTGCACGCGCCTGCACGCCCGCCTTGCGACCTGGCGGCACGTGCAGAGCGCTATACCGCGATCTGAAGGCGGCATTCTAAGGCGTGGGGGGCATGGTCAAAACAGAAAAATAAAAAAGCATGCCCCCCTACACACACACACACAGGCTACTGTGACATATAAGGAGCTCAGCAGACTCCTCCCCCCCACCTCTCGCTCTCCCCCCCTTGCTCCCACTCCCCCGCCTCTCTGATTGGCTCCCTGCCACCCCATGTGACGCTTTGCCGCTTGGGAACACAGACTGGTTGTAGCCCCTGCTGGCTGACGCGTCACAGTGCGCAGTGAGCCTGGGAGCGAGGAGGGACTGGGGACAACCAGGGAGCAGGTAAGGGGCTGGTGAGAGGCATGTGCATGGCCGCACGCGCTGCCGGCTGCACTGGGGACCTAGCTATACAGGAGGAGGCGCTGTGCACCAGCTCTCTATACGCGGAGGTTCAGGCTCCAGATTTACCAACAGGTGAGCACCAATAACATCTCCTAACCATATATATCCTGCCCGAATGGATAGGGGTGTTACATTAGATATGATTTTTCAGACACTCTGCACCTCAACACTACAGACACCACACATTGGATACATTTCCTTCGAAGATAGGTCAACAGAGTCATTTCAGGATCTGCATTTTTCTCCGTGACCTGCAAACAAAATAAAAATACAAATATTATAGGACTTGAAATTGTTCTCTAAACAATATCTGCAGTTTGATTTTGACCGTCACAGGGAACCCTGCATATTAATTGCTTATTAGTAAACTATTTCAAGATAAAATACTTCCAGCAATTGTGTAAATAATTCAGTCAACTGGGGCACCCCAGCTACACCATACTGACCTTGGAGGCAGCAAATCATTTCAGTTCAGTCGTAGAGGAGAGACAATTATCCTTCTCCATGACAAGCTACAGAGAATTCACTTGTGTGATAGTACAGCGGTACGAAAACTAGTGGGCGCGTCCCCCAGTGGGGGGCGGGAGAATTTTTTGGGGGGCGCGGCGGTTACAGAGGCTCCACACTCTCCCCCACGACATTTAAATTAAATGCTGGGGGAAGTGTGAGGCCTCTGTAACTCACTTACCTGCTCTCTGCCGGGTCTTCGGCGACACGTCAACGCGGCATCAAATGATGCCACGGGTCATGTGACGATGGCAACACACGTCAAATGATGCGGCGGGGTCACGTGACATCACATGACCCGCAACGTCATTTGACACAGAGTCATTGGGAGGGGGAGCGCGAACGCTGTGGCTCCCTGGCAGGGGGACGCAGCTCAAGACGTTTGCGCACCCCTGTGATAGCACATAACTATACAGGAATTATATTACAACTTTCACTGGCCTCTTACTAAAGTTCTAGATCTCCAACTGGCAAAATACATTACTCAAATGGAGCAGCAGACCATTGCTTTTTGCATTGTATATATTTGTTATGTTTGATATTTATTACTTTTTGCTTCAATTAAACACAAGGAAAATAGGAAGGTTATATTTATACCATTGGTTATCAAAGAGAGCCACAGAAAAAAAATAAAAAGTAACAAAAACAGCAGCTGGACATAAGAGATTTTGCTTTGTGGTCAAATCGTTCCCCTCTTTGTTAAACCAGAATGTGCACGTGTGACGTGTTAGTGTATGTACCCCGTCTGGGAAGGTTAATTGCTCTGCAGCATTATACATTCCTCTGTTGCTTATGAATAGAAATGTGCTTGTGCACAAGTTCATGAAACTGGGGCATATTGGACATATTATTCTGTATATAGTTCTTAAAGCTTACAGAATAGGCATTTGGGGCGATATGTGCTCGATAAGTGGCTTATGAACGCTTAGTGCATAGGCCCCATAGTGTTTGATAATGCTGTATCATAGATCAGATGAGCCGCATGAAGTTCGCTCTGTATCCTATACATAGTTTGAACACTGATGACTTATCACATAGAACGCTGCAGTTTTTGATCATAGAGTCTCCTGCCTTTACTTTTGCCCACAGCATCAAGTTTTTCTTTTGAATTGCTTACTCGATTGCAGCATCAATTATACCAATGTGCACGTGTGTATAGTGGGACAACACAAAAATTGTCTACACTACCATATAAATGCTGTTTCTTTAAACAGGGCTGCTCTAGCATCACTGCATAACTTTACCATATACTCATAGAATGATCAAAGTTATCCCACCAGCAACATTAGTGTCAGTGTGCATGTATAACAGCGGTATACTTGACTACAATGTAGTATCTGGAGGTCTGGAGGCAGAGATCTCTTCACACAGCAGCAGACTGGATCTGCATGCACCATGTGATGTGACGTCACTGCGTCACTATGCCCTACGCATTTCTCTCCAGCCGGAGCTTCATCAGGGTAGGTGAGTACATGGATCTCAATTCTCAGACATTATATAGCGTCTATGTTGCTATAGCAACTAAACTAATTGCAGGCTATAAGGTCAGGTGACATGGCCAGCCAATAGTTTGGTCTGAGAGTCGTACAGTGTCTGAACATCAACATTGGCTATACGAGCACATACTGTAGTATGACCAGCCTGTGCGTGTATGTGTGATCCAAACATTGCGCAATTTAACCTGTATTTCCCCAGGGAGAACATGCAGAGACAATCTGTATGTCTCATTAAAAATGTCTTTATATATCATTTATTTGTTGTTTTTAGAACAATTAAGAAGCCTGCATTACTTCAGTTAGGGTGTATTACACTGATTATGAAACACTGTCCTCTGTGTGGGAAACCACTGTGTGGGGTCATGTGATGTCACAGGCGTCAAATGACCCGCGGGTCACGTGACCTGATGTCACGTGACCCCGGAGGATCATCTGACACGGCGGCAGGTAGCGGGGGGGGCGTGAATCCGGAGCAGGCCAGATAGGGGGCACAGCAGGAAAAGTTTGTGCTCCCCTGGGTTAACCCACCCTCCCCCACTACCCACCCAGGAGGCTTAACTGCCATCCCCAGGCAACTACCCCCACCATTCATTGGTACAGTGGGTACATCATGCTCATATAATATGGGCATTATTTACCACTATAGCAAGAAATGGGGAAGGAATAAAAAAACAGGCCCAAATAAAACATTACATTGCAAAATGAACATATTACTAATGCCAATCAAACAATTGAATGCACAGTGGGTTCATCATGCCCATATAATATGGGCATGATTTCACACTATGCCAGTCAATGGTCAACCTAAACAATCAAAAAGAAGATCCAATGCATTCAAAACAATCTCAAACTAAAAACAAATAAAGAAGTAAACCGAACAAAATTACCACCAATCAATTATCAAATCCAAAATAAAGACAAGAATAAATAATTAACACACCAAAACAAAACCATGAATAAATAAAATAAATATCTAAATAAACTGCATCATTCAAAATCAAAAGTCAAAAAATAATCCAACATTAAAAAGCAAACACCAATCAAAAGCCAGAAATAAACTATTTAAAACACCAGCAAAAATTCTTGAACACTACATCAATATGCAATATAAATAGCATACAAATTTAAAATCAAAGAAGCAATATACATTTAAAATACATAACAGGAACGGTTTATTGTCTTCAGTACAGCACAGTTACACGGCAGGCTTCTGCCCGATGCAGTGCTCTCAGCTCTCACTGAAGGATGGTCCCTGGACCATCACTACAGGACAAGGGCACCCACAGCCATCTTAGCTCTTCCCCACCTCCCTAATAGAGGCAGAGGTATGGTCCACAATCACTCTTCCTCGGAGGGAAGAGCACAAGGAAAGGCCCCAATCCCAGGCTTCCAGTTGTGTGACCTGCTTTCCTTAGTTGGGGAAGGACACTATTAAATTTAGGGCGGTTCTGCCTTCAAGTACACACAACGGTGCCAGCAATTACTGTGCGAGGTGATCGTATATAATCCCCGCTAGCTGGTACACACGCTGGTTTGCGAAGACTAATTCTGTGTTTAGAACATTGAGTCATGTGACCATGCGATCACGGAATGGAGATACAAGTTGCCGATACACAATAATGCTAATGCCTCAACGCTAGACTGACTAGCATAAGCTAGCTGGTCCCTATAGTACAATTTAGAGTGGTAAAGTACTCAATTTAAAAATTGAAAAGTCCATGAGCGGGCAACGTCAATAAACCTAAGAATACGAAAGAAAGGAGAACCTAAAACATATACTAAGCGCTCAACCTATTTACATATATGTGATACTCAACAAAAATAAATGCAGATCAGTGTAATGATAACAGATAAATCGTGCGATTGATTAACCCTAATGGTGCAAGTATAAACCAATAATGCAAAGAGACCCCACAGCCACCAAGAGTGAATGGGGGGGTGGCTGCCTAGGAATATACAACAAGCCTATCCATGAGGCTAGAGACAAATTAGCAAAAAACGAGAGAAAAAGTCCTTGGCGCACTACCAGGTATAATAAACCTGATTACCCCTGAGGAAGTGACGTCAGTAGTCACGAAACACGAGTAGGGTGGAGCTTAGACTGTACGTGGTACTGCGTGAGTGAGCCGGCTGAGGAGAGGAGCGGCGGTGTATTAGTGACGTCATCTGAGGTAGACCTGGAGCTCCGAGTCGCGGCCACGAGTAGGAGATAGACGCGGGACCAAGCCTCTATACACACCGCACAGCCATCTTCTCAAGCCTTCGGAGGCACGTTGTAATCCACTTGCAAGGTCGTATAGCATGTGAGTGCATTTGCTGTTGATCTTAATTGTTTTATTAAATTTTGTTACGGTACTACACCATTGGCATTTTTTATTATTTTTATGTATCTTCCGTGACTGTGATTGATCCATGTGGAGAGGGTAATTATAACCACCTGAAGACCCACTGCTATCCAGTCTCATACACCAGAGCACCAGCTCAAGATACCTTTCAAGGCCTTTTTGCTATCTACTTTCATGTAAGTAGTTAGCAGCTGCGTGGGTGTGATCTCCAGTATCAGAGAGTATTGCGCAATGGTCCTTTTGTTTTGTCTGATTTCAGATACACATTCACCAGCAAAGAATTTCTGGAAGATCATCTGTGAAATGTACGAACTGTTCCTTCATTTAGAGAACTGGGAACTTACCCATCAGGTTAATTATACCTGGTAGTGAGCCAAGGACTTTTTCTCTCTTTTTTTTTTCTAAGAATACGAGTTGTATTAAAAGAACACAGTTTGAAAAGGGTTCATAAATAGTTACTGTAAATAATGCAGAGATTAATGCAGCAAATACTACTCAAATTCTAGACAGATTGCGGAGATAACCAAACACAGTGTTAGCAGGGAAATACTGATATTCCTCCAATGTACGGGATGTAGCTCAAATAAAGGGAGTGAAAGTAAATCCCACATTGAGGCCATTCGGTTTATAGATCCATTTGGCCTCTATTTGTAGAAGTCGGCTGTCAACATCCCCTACTCTTATCATCCCACGTAAATGATAGATGTCAATAAATGATAGGCATTTAATATCACCATGGTGATGTGAATTAACTTGTCGTGCCACTGGTGTGTCCAACTCATGTCTGACTGAGTTGACATATTCCAGTATGCATCGACGCAGCTCTCTGGTGGGTGGTGCCACATCGTCAAATGATAACGATATATAACATTGGGAGTTCTGCAGTTAATGAAACTGTCGATAGTGTGTACAGTACTATTATCTTGATTAGGGAATGTTTTCAAAGGGTTGACAAATTCACAGGCTTTACACCCATGGCATTTGAACATGCCTATCGTGGGTGTTGATAGCCAGCTTGATGGTTTAGCTCTGGAACAGTGACTTCACACATGATGGACCTTCACATTTTTAGATTGTCTAATAGTTATTGAGGTTGTAGGTCCCACAACTTCCTTCAAGTCAGCATCAGCCTATAGCAGATGTCAATGTCTGTTGAAGACACATTTAATGTGCCACCACCTTATATTGTTGGTACCAAAACATCTTATTGGTTTGTATGTCCTTGCCTAAACATGCTTGGTAGATAACAATGTGTCATGGTCACTATGAAGTGCCCTATTGTAGGCTCTGTATAGATTTTTAGAGCTGTAGCCTCTTGTAAAAACATCTGTTGAAGGTCTTTAGCTTGTAGTATGAAGTCAGACTGTGTCGAGCAATTACACCGTAATCTAAGGTATTGGCCAGTTGGTATCCCCTGGATGAGGCTAGTTGGATGTTGGTTCTGTGCTTGTAAAAGTCTGTTGGTTACCATCTTTTTTCTAAAGACCTTACTCACTATATTGCCTGACACATCTTTATCAATCTGTAGGTCTAAAAATGTGATTGCTTGTCGGCTGATTTCGGCAGTGAGTTTAAATTCAAGTTGTTATCATTGAGGCTAGCTACAAATTGATGAAATAATGGCAAACTGCCATTCCATAGGGCCAGAATATCATCTATATATCTGATCCATAATTCAATATGGTCAGTATACCTTGATGACTTAGGGTTGAAGACATGCACATCTTCCCACCAGCCCAGGTAAAGGTTGGCATATGTCTGGGGCACAGAAGATGCCCATAGCCGATCCCTGGCTCTGGTGGTAATAACGTCCATCGAATACAAAGTAGTTATGGGTGAGTACAAATCTTAAAAGATCTATAATGAACTGGTGTGTGGAAAATCTACTGTCTCGTGTACTCAAAAAATGGGTTCAGGCGTTAAGTCTGTCATTATGTCTGATGGTCATTTAAAGCTATTCCACGTCCAGGGTCGCAAGGAATGTGTCTGTGGTGACATCGATTCCATTCAATCTATTTAGAGTATATGTCGTATCTTGGACGAATGATGTAAACTCGTCACAAAAGTCTGAAGGACGTTATCCAAATAAATACTCGAATGTTCTGTAAGACTGTTGTTCCCAGACACAATCGGTCTTCCCGGTGGATTTAGGCTGTTTTTATGGATTTTTGGGAGAGTGTAGAAAGTAGCTACAGTGGGTGCCTTCGGAGACAAAGTCATACTCGTTTTTGTTTGGCAGTTTCATGTCCAAGCCTTTCTGAAGTATGATCATAAGTTTGTTTTTATATTGAACTGTAGGGCTACTTTCAAGTAGCTGGTAACCTTTCTTATCACTCAACAGTCATTTATTCTCAGCAACATATTTAATGGTATCTTGAATCACTACGTTGCCTCCTTTATCTGAAGGTTTGATAGCGCATAGTGTATTAGACATTAATTTCTTGAGCCCTATCCTCTCTGAACGTGTCAAGTTGTCACTAGACTGTACTCTAGCCGGTTGTGCTTCCAGATCTCTGGTTACACAAGTGACAAATAGATCAACAGCCGGGCATATGGACATAAGGGGTGTGAAATTACTTTTATTCTTAAGGTCTGTGAAGGGGCTTTGATTGTAACTCCCTGTGTCTTCAGTTTGTTCTAGCAATGCTTCTAGGTTTGCCAGATGGCATCTATCTGCTGCATCCAGCTCATCTGGATTCTCATTTCTTTTTTTCAAATGATATTTATGCAACAGTAGTCGCTGTCCAAAAAGATTTCACCCACTCAAAGAGATTAAAATCAGATGTGGGTGAAAAAGATAGGCCCTTCCTTAGTAATGTAAATTGTTCCTGACTATATTACATTGCCTATTTACACCAACAAACAAGTCACCCTTATGCAGTCACACATAACAAACTTCATTCAGGCTCTCCATCTATGTCTCTGAACTCAGCCCAATCACCAGGCTCTAGAATCAGAGCGAAACCAGAGCGCATCTTAAACCTTGGCCTGGATTTCTTATCCACTAGTTTCACTTATCCTGAAACTGCGGACTGGAGCATCGGCCCACCCTGCTCACTGTATACTCCAGCCCAGGGACACCTTAACACACACTGTGCAAGTGTAGCCAAGTATTCCTTTTTGACTACTAATCTACCCTCCCTTACACATATGCCCTGTTATCAGTACAGGCAGTGTTAGGCCCAATCCGGGTTTTCCTCTGCAGTAAGCAGCTCCCCTGAGTGACAGGTGGGCCGGACGAGGCCTGTGTTCTGCCCAATCCTGGGCTCAGACCTTGAACCCTCCTTCTGGGTACATCAAGGGGCTGCAACCCCAAATTTAGTCAGTGTCTTTCCCCTGAGAGAGACTGTCCCACGAAAGTGTGTGTGCAGGGCTCTGGCCACCTTCCATCCCCTCCTTTAAGTGAGTGGGAATGAGGACTATGTACCTCCTACTCCACCAAGGAGTAGAGGAAGAGCTAGGCCCTTGCCTGGGGGTTAATTCCAGGGACCGTCTGGAGGAAGTAAGAGGCCAGGGAATCAGTTCAAGACTGTATTCTGTGTACAGTTATACAATAACCCGTTCCTGTTTTATAATATACTCCTGCCTGAGTCTGCAATCAATCAAGGGGAGTATCAGAGGGTTTTCATGCAGGGATGGTCTCCAGCACTCCCAGGGCCTGCAAGAGATGGAGGCACCGCACAAGTGAGAGCACCAGCTATCTCTCCAAAAGCCTGTCCTGTTTTTCCCAATAACATCAGTGGAACATCATAGCTTCTGTGAACCAGCAGGAACCCAGCACATGACAACGTGTAATCGAGTAATCTCTCAGAGGGTGGGGGAAACCTGTCACACAAGTAAATGTAGCATAAGCTCATAAACAGAGAACATTTCCCTGGGGCTGTATCGTCCAAACCAGACAAAATCTATCTAGGAAGCCCTATATATCCTATTTAACACCTCTTCCTGGTTTCTGTCACAATACCATATGCTAGGAAGCCCCTTATCTAACTTCTTCTAATATTCTTTACAACCAGCCCCTATATAATTTCTTGAAGTAACTCAGATCATGCTTCACAGTGACCATCGTTCTTGAATACATGAAGATTCCGCATAATATAGTCATAAGATATCATGACTATGTGTGATGGTACGTCCCAGGACATACTTGAAAACGAGAGGTAACTCTCAATGTATTACCTCCTGGTAAAATATTTTATAAATAAATAAATAAATTAGTAAACTTTACAAGTACAGTACGTCAATTAGTAAACTTTAACCATGATATTTCACTAAAAAAGAACAAGTAGACAGCCCAAGATTTCAATATCACACACAGAGTTAAAAACTAATTTATTAAGGTGGTTTAACTAATAGAATCCATACTTTAGCATCCATGTATAAAAGAGGGCACCGTATGTACACCAAATGGCCCTTTTCTACTTTATCATCCGTTTCTATGTTTAATTTGTATACACTTTCTATTTTTCTTTAATACTAAAGTCCAGCAGCATTGTTCTGCAATGCTTTACTTTACACTCCAGGAGTGGGGGGCATACATCAGCTCAGGGGATACCATTAAACAATGGCATTAGTCAAGAATAAAGCAAACCAGATACCCCCTACCACAAGCACATTCTTGAAATGGTCATATACATGGCAACTCCTATATTATATTATTATTATTATTATTATTATTATTATTATTATTATTATTATTATTAACAAGCTACAACTGTTTCAAACAGATGACGTATGCTGTATTAAACTTGTGTTGAATTATTGCATAAAGGTATTAAAGGTCCATTAATTTTATCTAATGAGATTGAAAAACATGGCATTCAGGATAAATCAACCATCAGCAATGCAAGTTATACGATTATCCAATAACATAAATAAAACACGCGCCCCTCCCTCCCCCCCTCGCCTTTCCTTTCCCGTCCCCCTTATTCCTTGGTTAAGTTAATTCACCTAATTGATTTTAATTTACTGGTATTCTTTTAGTGTGACAAGATATACAGGTGCTGTGTTAGATAAATCTCTATTCCGGACGTTATACGTGTTATTCAAGATCAATATTCAGGAGAAATTGTATGTATGACTTGACACCATCTATTATGTATATCTCAAATTTCAATAAGATTGAAGTTACAAAAAAAAAACATAAATAAAAAGACATGGTCTGTATTACTATACCTTCTTCCCATTCACGAAAAAAATCAATTGATCAGTAGACTTTTCTGAATTCATTGTTGCTTGATTCAGCTTTCCAGTAACTACTGCTCCAAATTCCCCCTGCACTACAGTAAGTAGAAGATATAAGCATTAATATGAACTCTCGGACTCCGTTTGGGGTCATCAATAAATCAGTAACCTTCCAAAACTCCGACATGATGTAAACAAGTACGTGGGGAGGAATAACAACTCCCGTTCACAGCCAATGATGTGATGGAAATCAGTTCTGTATTTGCATTTACAGGGCAGAGTTTTGTCGACAAAGCTAGAAACTTGCATATTTTGGCAAGCTCATCTTGTACTAGTGTCAACCTCATCAATTTTTGAGGGCGTGCTGTTGGTCGGATCTATAAGAGCAAACGTTTATATATATATATATATATATATATATATATATATATATATTCGTTAGCCACAGAACGGTGTCATCTATTTATTTTTTGATTATATATATATATATATATATATATATATGTATATATATATATATATACATGTAGAGGTATCAGTACCGTGTTAGCCGAGCTTCAATAATCAAAAAATAAATAGATGATACCATTCTGTGGCTAACGAAATGCTTTTATTTGTGCGAGCTTTCGAGATACACTGATCTCTTCTTCCGGCGATGTTACAATGAATGAAGCATCATTCATTGTAACATCGCCGGAAGAAGAGATCAGTGTATCTCGAAAGCTCGCACAAATAAAAGCATTTCGTTAGCCACAGAACGGTGTCATCTATTTATTTTTTGATTATATATATATATATAAATATATATATATATATATTTATTAATACCAATACACATCTCTACATCCCAAAGTGTCTTACACTTAATCAATCAATTAAGCCTTTCGTATATTATACCTACTGCACCGACACACTTTATTCGAGCAAATACCCGGTATGTACCTGGCAGATACCTGGAATGCGCCGCTCCTCACCTCTGACAAGCCCCGTTGCGTTTGCCTTCCCAGCCTGGGTTCATGCCTGGCTGACGGGCGGCTGATCTGTTAAATGATAATGATTAGGATTTAATAGGCTGCAATGCTTCGCGTGTCTACCAGATGGCATAAATTCATGAATTGTAATGCAGTATATATATATATACTGTGCAGTATTGCAGCCAGCAGGAATAAAATGCTTAAATCCCTGCCTGGAAAATACCTCAATGCACTCGGGCAGAAAACAGTCACAAACCTCAATACACCCGGGTATACCCGAATTCGTGGGACTAGCCGAGCTCGAATAAAGTGTGTCGCCAGTGTACATTCTATTCAAAGGCTGGATAAAGCCTGCATTACAATATCATTAACCATTTTATATTTATTACTACAAAAAATGGATTCATCCAATAAACCCCAATATTTGTAAGGGTTATTACGAGTCACACTGGGGAACCTACAAACTCGCACAAGCTTGCAGGGATCCCCTGTCCAAACCTGCTATTTACATTTGCCCTGGCTGCTGGGGTTTTATGAGTAGCAGCTGTACCATAAAATAAGCAACAAACTTGAAGACCCTTATTACAGAGCATCTCTGCATCCTCCTTCTCACGAAACGTGCTGAAAATGTGGTAGAGTTGTGGTTTTACACTGTACCTCAGCCCCGCTGATCAGACTCTGGTAAGCGATCTGCACTAGATTTTATACCAAATTTCTACAGAGGTTGGTTTAAATTGCCCCTCCAACTTCTATATGTAGGGTCTCAGAAATAATATGCCTAGATGCCTCTGAGCATGACATCTTTTGTCTGCATAATTAACTAAACCAAAGTGTTTCAATCACTACATTTAATATGGACTACAAATCCTCCGGTAATTGGTTCAGGATAGAAAATGATGCTAACCAATTTAGAAATTAAAGGATAGATGATCTAGGCCCAATTCAAATGAATGGATCATAAGGTGCCTTACAGTATAGAAGATGTAGAAATCAGAGAAAAAGAATTTAATGCCAGAATAGAAAATTACAGAAATATTTGAAGGAGACAAAAGGGGAGCCCCTGCTACTGCCATGATAGTAGTAATGGTGAGCGGTGCTGTTGGGTAATAATGAGTATATAGCTAAGAGAAAAAGAACCCAACTTAGGCACTCAGGCTCGCCCTCTGGTGATTTGTGTATGAATTAAAACTTAATCTTTATTATGAGCAACCAATTAAAATAAAGGGTGTTAAAATGACAGACTGAAGGTACATTAATGATCCCAATGCTGACAGCCGTATAGGTTCAGGATCTAGAAGTATATGTGTGCTAATAGAGACATGCTACTAGCATACTAGATACAGTCCTCATAAGGATCTATATAGGGGTGGATATGTACAGAGATTACATATGCAAGATAGCCAACACTGTATATCACTAAAGCAAAGGACCTCAAAGAAGGATATTAGGATATACAGTTGCTGGTGGGTAATATTGGTGTTACAATCTTAATATATAAAATTGAATGGTTAGTGCTATCTGCGGTGAATCTGATTGGTCCTCAGCCTCTGGCCAATCAGATTGGTGGGTCTGACGTCACCCAACTGCCACTCTCTTCCCCCTTGGCGCCCCAAACACACACATACACACACACACACCTCTCTCTCTCCCGGCGCTCATCTCTCCCTCCCTCCCGGCGCTCATCTCTCCCCTCCCGGCGCTCATCTCTCCCTCCTGGCGCTCATCTCTCCCTCCCGGCGCTCATCTCTCCCTCCCGGCGCTCTGCTCATCTCTCCCTCCCGGCGCTCCTCTCTCCCTCCCGGTGCTCCGCTCATCTTTCCCTCCCTCCCGGCGCTCATCTCTCCCTCCCGGTGCTCCGCTCATCTCTCCCTCCCGGCGCTCCGCTCATCTCTCCCTCCCTCCCGGCGCTCCGCTCATCTCTCCCTCCCGGCGCTCCACTCCTCTCCCTCCCGGCGCTCCACTCATCTCTCCCTCCCGGCGCTCCACTCACCTCTCCCTCCCGGCGCTCATCTATCCCTCCCTCCCGGCGCTCATCTCTCCCTCCCTCCCTGCGCTCATCTCTCCCTCCCGGCACTCCGCTCATCTCTCCCTCCCGGCGCTCCACTCACCTCTCCCTCCCGACGCTCCACTCACCTCTCCCTCCCGGCGCTCCACTCACCTCTACCTCCCGGCGCTCCACTCACCTCTCCCTCCCGGCGCTCCGCTCATCTCTCCCTCCCGGCACACCGCTCATCTCCCTCCCCAGCGGGGGAACAAGCAGTGGCCAGGCAGGCTGCTGCTGCCTCGCGGCGCCTAAGATGGCGGCGCCCGGAAGGACCCCCTTCCTCCCTCGCGGCGCCGAGTGAGAAGATGGCAGCGGCCGGAAGTAGAGGTAGATGTCGCGTGTGTGTCGCTCTAGGTGATGTGTGTGTGTGTGTGACACTGTGTGTGTGTCACTGTGTGTGTGACACTGTGTGTGTGACACTGTGTGTGTGTGACACTGTGTGTGTGTGTCGCCCCCCCTGCCGGAAGTAGAGTTAGGTGTCGCGTGTGTGTTGCTCTAGGTGATGTGTGTGTGTGTATGTGTGTGTGTGTGTGTGTGTGTGTGTGCGTGCGTGCGTGTGTGTGTGTGTGTGTGTGTGACACTGTGTGTGTGACACTGTGTGTGTGTGTGTGTGTGTGTGTGTGTGTGTGTGTGTGTGTGTGTGTGTGTGTGTGTGTGTGTGTGTGTGTGTGTGTGTGTGTGTGACACTGTGTGTGTGTGTGTGTGTGTGTGACACTGTGTGTGTGTGTGTGTGTCACTGTGTGTGTGTGTGTGACTCTGTGTGTGTGTGACACTGTGTGTGTGTGTGACACGGTGTATGTGTGTGTTTTTGTCGCCCCCCCCTGCCTTTCACGCCCCCCCTGCCTTTCACACCCCCGCCCCTCCCCTGCCTTTCACACCCCGCCCCCCCCTGCCTTTCACACCGCCACCCCCTGCCTTTTCACGCCCCGCCCCCGCCCCCCCCTGCCTTTCACGCCCCCCCCTGCCTTTCACGCCCCCCCTGCCTTTCACGCCCCCCTGCCTTTCACGCCCCCCCTCCCTAGTATATCAGCTAGTTATGTTATAAAGATACTGTACACCATAGAACTGCCGGCCGGAATGAAGTGTGATCATAGTGGACTGAGTGCTTTCTGTAAAGCTGGACGGAATGGTAGGATAATTCTATACCATTGCTGTAAAGGGCTTGACCTCAGGTAACCCCTAGTGGTTCTGCAGCAGTGCTCAAGAGGGTGTACACAAGTTGTGCAGGTGAGTACTTAAGGTCAATATTGCTATACAAGGTCCCTATAGGAGCAGAAACCTAAGTGTAGATTGATGTATCAGTATGACTGACATCAGTACTGCAGCTATAAATGAGCTTAATAGTGGACCATATATAGATAGAGACCATATATAGAGGATGACCTCTATTAACCCTGGTAGTATGGAGTCATAGCGGTAGGGGTGCTTGAGAGTCAGAATCAGCTTGGTAACACACTGTAAGTGGAAGATTCACTGTTCACACAACTAGTTCAAGATGTGCTGATGTGTGATCAAGAGATACCACTGACAGGAGGGACGCTTGTATCAGGGACGTGATGTGAGGATATGTTGTCAGATGAGACTCTATTAGTCATGTACAGGCACAGTCAGTAAACCTGACTATTAGAGGTGACACTGATCATCAGCACAAATATGTATCTTGTTCAGGAGGGTATAGTAACCCTGTACGTTATAAAGGAGGTTCGTGGTGTCCGTCGGGGCACACACAGAACCTGTATAGTGCATGTACACAGAGCCGCACCGGCTCGCGATGCGAGATAGTCTGATGCGGTTTAAGTCAGAACTGTCCACGTGCACGTCTGTAAACGGAGCCGACGCGCACGTTTCGCGAGAGACGCTTTCTCAAGGCGAAGTGGTGAGTACTGGTAAGGGAACCCTGCATGCTGGCAGGTATATAAAGGCCCTTCAGATGTGATTGTGCTTCAAATTCGGTGTCAGTGCTACAGTTACGCCGTATTCTCACGAATTGGCCGATAGGTATGCCGTTCACCTGTGTTCGCGGATGGTGGCTACTGGCTTCCAAGAGATTATTAGTGGCGGTGGCTTTTCTGTACACCGTGGTGTTGAGTATGCCATCTAAACCCCTTGAGATGCGTAAATCTAGGAAACACATGAAATATCAGAAAGGGGGGAAGGGAAACACAAAGTGAATGTGTACCCTAAAAGAATTCACTTATATGCACACCAAACTAGTGTAAAAATTAACTTTTAATAAATTACTTAAAACATATATTACCAAAGTAATGTGTAATGTGGATTAAAAATGTATTCAATCAGAAATATCTGGCATCCATGTCTTTAATTATTGAATCGTGCTATCCCAGATGTCCACTTGATATTAGAGTGATACAAAAGACAGGGGATGCTAGGAGTCAGGGTGTTAACCCCTCTGGAGCAACGATGAGACCCAGTAGTGAGAATATATATAGTTGTTCATAAGTAAGTGGCCAACAAATTGAGCTTCCTTGCTAGATGGACCAGCACTGCACACTGCAAAGAGGCTATAGTGTGTTAAAGTACAAAGTGCCTGGGCAGTAAAGCTAGCACATACAGTGTAGTAAAAATACAAACACTGCAACTTAAATCCACCAGACACAGCAGTGCTGGGGTGAATAGCACAGAAATAACTGGGAAAACACCTCTCATAGAGTGCAAGGAAGGCAGGCACACAAACAGTGGAATTGAATAAATAAACGACTAGCTGCTAGGGTCTGCAAAGTTAGAACCAGGAGACTACAGACACTACATTAAAACAGCTCCAAGTAGGAGACTGACAACATTGCGCGTCCAACGCGCGTTTCCCTCCAGCAAAGGAGCTTCTCCAGGGACAAACACATGAAATATGTGTCAAATTCCAGAGTGAGATGAAGGTTAAACACATTGGTGTTCAGTATTCCAATGAATTTTTTAAGAGTTCCCTCCGGGCCCCGCCACAGAACGAACACATCGTCGATGTAGCGGACCCAGAGGTCAATGTGCTCTGTGTATTCCTCCATCTCTTCTGTAAAGGCTACCTGGGATTCCCACCATCCCAGGTAGAGATTCGCATATGTAGGGGCACATTTGGTGCCCATCGCAGTGCCCCTAAACTGATGGTATAGCTTATTGTTGAAGAGGAAATAGTTTCTTGTTAGCATGAATTTGAGCAAATCCATAGTGAAGATGTTATGTTTCGCATGGCATCTGCCTCTTGTGTTTAAGAAATGAGAGATTGCTTTCAGACCATATTCGTGGTCTATACTAGTGTACTGTCCCTCAACATCTAAACTTACAAGGATGGTATCTTCACTAATGTGGACATCCTCTAACCTTTTGAGAATGTCTTTCATATCTTTAAGATGCGAGGGTAATGATGTAACATAAGGTCTGAGTACCTTATCAATGTAAGAGCTCGCCCGTTCAGTAAGGTTCCCTATCCCCGACACAATTGGTCTGCCGAGGGGGGGGGGGGGGCTGGAAACTTATTCTTATGAAGCTTTGGCAAACTGTAAAATGTGGCAATCTTGGGGGTTTTCACCCAGCTTTAGTCACACTCATTTTAACTTATGACCTTTTCTGAAAGTCCTCTCTGAAGGATGATGTTCAGTTCGTTGTTATAGGTCAAAGTAGGGTCTCCTTCCAGTGTTTCATAGCAGCTAGGGTCTGCCAGCAATCTCAAATTTTCTCTTTTGTAGTCACAGCTACGTTGAATCATTAGATTCCCTCCTTTATCTGAAGGTTGATAACTATGTCTTCATTTGTAACTAATTCTTTGAGAGCTTTTCTTTCAGATACTGATAGATTGTCTGGTATGTGGCCAAAATGTACGTATTCCAGGTCTTTTGTGACCAAGTCTATGAACACATCAATGTTGGCAAACTGTTCACTGAATGGTATGAATTTGGATTTAGGGTGTAAATCAGTGTATTTTATTGTATTGTATGTCTTTATTTATATAGCGCCATTAATGTACATAGCGCGTCACAGCAGTAATACACGTGGTAATCAAATAAATAACAGATAATATAAATAACAGATCATGGGAATAAGTGCTTTAGACATAAACGTAACATTAAGGAAGAGGAGTCCCTGCCCCGAGGAGCTTACAGTCTAATTGGTAGGTAGGGAGAACGCACAGAGATAGTAGGAGGGAGTTCTGGTAAGTGCATCTGCAGGGGGCCAAGCTTTATGTATCATGTGTTCAGAATATTCACAATGCTATTCATATGCTTCTTTAAGCAAGTGTGTCTTAAGGTGGGTCTTAAAGGTGGATAGAGAGGGTGCTAGTCGGGTACTGAGGGGAAGGGCATTCCAGAGGTGTGGGGCAGTCAGTGAAAAAGGTTTAAGGTGGGAGAGGGCTTTAGATACAAAGGGGGTAGAAAGAAGACATCCTTGAACAGAACGCAAGAGTCGGGATGGTGCACAGCGAGAAATTAGGGCTGAGATGTAAGGAGCGGCAGAAGAGTGTAAAGCTTTAAAAGTGAGGAGAAGAATGGAGTGTGAGATGCGGGATTTGATCGGAAGCCAGGAGAGGGATTTCAAGAGGGGAGATGCCGAGACAGATCTAGGAAAGAGTAGAGTGATTCTGGCAGCAGCATTTAGGATAGATATTAGGGGAGACAGGTGAGAGGCAGGAAGGCCGGACAGCAGGAGGTTACAGTAATCAAGACGGGAGAGAATGAGGGCCTGAGTTAGAGTTTTAGCAGTCGAGCAACAGAGGAATGGGCGTTCTTTGTTATATTGCGGAGGAAAAAGCGACAAGTTTTAGAAATGTTTTGAATGTGAGGGGCGAATGTGAGAGAGGAGTCGAGTGTGACCCCTAGGCAGCATGCTTGGGCTACTGGGTGAATGATCGTAGCTCTAACAGTAATGTGGAAGGAGGTAGTAGGGCCAGGTTTGGGAGGAAGTATGAGGAGCTCTGTTTTAGCCATGTTGAGTTTAAGGCGGTGGAGGGCCATCCAGGATGATATAGCAGAGAGACATTCAGAAACTTTGGTTTGTACAGCAGGTGTAAGGTCAGGTGTTGAAAAGTACATTTGTGTGTCGTCAGCATAGAGGTGATATTTAAACCCAAATGATGTTATTAGGTCACCTAGAGAGAGTGTGTACAGAGAAAAGAGAAGAGGTCCCAGGACAGAGCCCTGGTGTACCCCCACAGAGAGATCAATAGAGGAGGAGGAGATGTTAGCAGAAGAGACACTGAAAGTACGATGGGAGAGGTAGGATGAGATCCAGGATAGAGCTTTGTTTCGAATACTAAGAGTATGGAGAATATGAAGGAGAAGAGGGTGGTCCACGGTGTCAAATGCTGCAGAGAGGTCGAGTAATATGAGCAGAGTGTAATGACCTCTGTCTTTGGCAGCATGGAGGTCGTCAGTTATTTTAGTGAGGGCTGTTTCCGTGGAGTGAGCAGTGCGGAAGCCAGATTGTAGAGGGTCTAGGAGAGAATAGGTGTTGAGAAAATGGAGCAAGCGGGAGAATACAACACGTTCAAGGAGTTTAGAGGCAAAAAGCAGGAGGGAGACAGGTCGATAGTTAGAAAGACAGGTAGGGTCAAGCTTGCTGTTTTTGAGTAATGGTATGACTGTTGCATGTTTGAAGGAGGATGGAAAGGTTCCAGAGCAGAGGGAGGAGTTAAAAATGTGTGTGAGCGTAGGGATTATAGTAGGAGCAAGAGGTTTTAGGAGATGGGAGGGAATGGGGTCAAGAGGGCAAGTGGTAGAGGGAGAAGAGGCGATCAACAGTGACACATACTCCTCTGAGACAGTGGAAAAAGAGTCAAGGAAGGCAGGAGGAGAGTTAGGAAGAGGTGTAGGATGGGAGGAAGAAACTGAGGGGATGTTCTGCCGTATGGATTCCACTTTTTCCTTAAAATAGTCAGCAAAGTCCTGAGTAGAGATGGAGGAAGGAGAGGCAGCTGAGGGTGGTTTGAGTAGAGTATCAAAGACAGAGAACAGTCGGCGTGGGTTAGACTTGTGCATGTTGATTAGTGCAGAAAAGTAGGCTTGTTTAGCTTGCGAGAGGGCAGAGTTGAAACAGGACAGCATAAATTTGTAGCGAAGGAAGTCTGCGAGAGTGTGAGACTTCCTCCAGAGGCATTCAGAGGAACGAGTGGAGGAACGCAGCATGCGTGTGTGGGAATTTAGCCAGGGTCTAGGGTTAGAGTGGCGAGTGTGGCAGAGAGAAAGCAGAGCATGTAGATCAAGAGACGAGGACAAGACAGAGTTGTAGTTCCTGACCAGGTTGTCAGGGTCTGTAGCAGAGCTGAGAGAGGAGAGGGAGGAGCGTAAAGTGGACTCAAAGTCAGTTAAGTGAATAGAGCGCAGGTTTCTGCAGAACCGGGGGGTAGATGGAGGTGGAGAAGGAAAGAAGCGAGATAGAGAGAATGAGATGAGATGATGGTCAGAGAGAGGAAAAGGGGAAATGGAGAAATCAGAGAGAGAGAAGTTCTTAGTGAAAACCAGGTCTAAGTAGTGGCCATCCTTGTGGGTGCTGGCTGCAGTTCACTGTTGAAGGCCAAAAGAAGAGGTTAGAGAAAGAAAGCGGGAAGCCCAAGGGAGAGAGGGGTCATCAATGTGGCAATTGAAGTCCCCAAGGAAAAGAACAAGGGAGTCTGAGGAGAGGAAGAAAGAGAGTCATGATTCAAAGTGAGAGAGAAAGGCAGAAGGGGGATGAGTAGAGTTAGGTGGGCGATAGATGACCGCCACATGCACAGGGAGAGGAGAGCAAATCTGGACAGTGTGAGCCTCAAAGGAGGGAAAAGCAAGAGAGGGAGGAATAGGAAGGGTTCGGTAACGACAGAGAGAGGAGAGCAGGAGCCCCACCTCCACCCCTGCCATCAGTGCGCGCAGTGTGGGAGAAGGAAAGGCCACCATAGGAGAGGGCAGCTTCCATAGCAGAGTCAGACTGAGTGAGCCAGGTCTCAGTTATAGCAAATAGGAGCAGAGAGTGAGAGAGAAAAAAGTCATGTACAGAGAGTGTAAGGGCCTTCCCCTGGTGCTCTCCTCTAGTAGGGCTTCTAAATTCTGGTATATCTCCAAGTCTTGGGTATCCATAGGTGGGACTTCAAGGGAGTTGGCAGTTCTAATTTCCCTCATACGGAAAAACTTATGGAGTTTGAGTTTTCTGCCGAACAAATTAGTGTCCTTTACCCATTCAAATAAGTCCATACTAGCTGTGGGTGAGTATGATAGGCCTTTACTGAGGAGTTTATAGTGCTGTTCATTCAGGACAATATCAGACAGATTGACAATCTGCATTTTGCAGTTATTTAATACCTCGGGGGCTTCCCTCTCTTCTTGGGATATTGGGAATTTGAAACACAATCACGGAGCATGACCGAACGCTTTCTGCAGAGAGGATAGAGCAAAAAGAGCATCAAGATGGCATACAAAAGGGCTAAATACACCACCCGCAGATCACTTTTAATGGATAAACCATCCGACCACCAAGATAAAGTGATACGCTTTATAGGCACATTCAACAGAGCATGGCCACAGGCACGAGCCATTCTCCAAAAACATTGGCATATCTTGAGAGCAGATGAATTACTAACAGGGGTTACCAAGGACTATCCATCTATGACCAGTAGACGGGCACGTAATTTACGTGATCTACTTGTTCACAGCCATTTCACAGAAAAGACGCCTAGGACATGACTACCACCCAAACCCACAGGATCGTACACATGCCAGAGATGCAAGGCATGCCAACATATGAGGATCACCAAACAATTCACCAATTGGAACAACACAAAGACATATCAGATCCGTACCTTCATCAACTGCCTCAGCACAGGCGTCATCTACCAAGGCATCTGCGTGTGCAGAAAAATCTACGTTGGGAAGACCAAACGGTGCCTTAAACAGAGAGTCCTGGAGCATATAGGCACAATAAGAAATACGGCTGATAAACCTCTGTCCAGACACGTGAATCTGTGTCATGGAGGAGATATTAAAGCTGTAAAATTCTGTGAGATTGACCAGTTCACAAGAGGCCAAAGGAAGGGGGACTGG
Organism: Ascaphus truei; assembly: GCF_040206685.1. Lineage (NCBI taxonomy): Eukaryota > Metazoa > Chordata > Amphibia > Anura > Ascaphidae > Ascaphus > Ascaphus truei. The sequence continues at coordinate 28,198,404 of NC_134486.1, forward strand.
GACCAAGTCCTCCTCCAAAAAGAATCCAAGTGGATTTATACACTTGGAAATTTAGCACCTAGGGGTCTCAATGAGGGATACATGTTCACTCAATTTCTGTGACCCCTCTAGCCCTCCATTTAGGGCAGTGTGATTACCTCCCCTTTATCATGTTTTATCATTCTCCACTGAATGTTTCATTTTAAACATCCCCCCCCCTACCATCTCCTATGTCACCTTGTTGTCAGTGACTAACCATATGCTAAGACATTCAAACCCCTTTTTCTCAAATTTGGACATGAGTCCACTTTAGGGCATCTCTGGACCCTATTCCCAATGTTAATATACCATGGGACCAAGATGTGCTTAATTGGCATTATGTAGCAACATTGATTCATGTTACCCCTAAAAGGATCACAGGAAATGAATTAATTTATTCCACTCTGTGTCATCTGACTTAATAAATACACCAGACTTTGCATAACAATTCTTTATTTCTGTAACAGTCAGACATTTATTCCCCTTTTCCTTGTGTGCAGGCGTGTACACATATACAGGATTCCATAGCTGTGCATGCAAGCACAGAATCCAGTACATGCGCTGGCAACATAAGGGTTAACTATGACGTCATTTTCTGAAGGGCCTTTATATACCTGCCAGCATGCAGGGTCCCTTACCAGTACTCACCACTTCGCCTTGAGAAAGCGTCTCTCGCGAAACGCGCGCGTCGGCTCCGTTTACAGACGTGCACAGTTCTGACTTCAACCGCATCAGACTATCTCGCATCGCGAGCCGGTGCGGCTCTGTGTACATGCACTATACAGGTTCTGTGTGTGCCCCGACGGACACCACGAACCTCCTTTATAACGTACAGGGTTACTATACCCTCCTGAACAAGATACATATTTGTGCTGATGATCAGTGTCACCTCTAATAGTCAGGTTTACTGACTGTGCCTGTACATGACTAATAGAGTCTCATCTGACAACATATCCTCACATCACGTCCCTGATACAAGAGTCCCTCCTGTCAGTGGTATCTCTTGATCACACATCAGCACATCTTGAACTAGTTGTGTGAGCAGTGAATCTTCCACTTACTGTGTGTTACCAAGCTGATTCTGACTCTCAAGCACCCCTACCTCTATGACTCCATACTACCAGGGTTAATAGAGGTCATCCTCTATATATGGTCTCTATCTATATATGGTCCACTATTAAGCTCATTTATAGCTGCAGTACTGATGTCAGTCATACTGATACATCAATCTACACTTAGGTTTCTGCTACTATAGGGACCTTGTATAGCAATATTGACCTTAAGTACTCACCTGCACAACTTGTGTACACCCTCTTGAGCACTGCTGCAGAACCACTAGGGGTTACCTGAGGTCAAGTCCTTTACAGCAATGGTATAGAATTATCCAACCATTCCGTCCAGCTTTACAGAAAGCACTCAGTCCACTATGATCACTCTTCATTCCGGCCGGCAGTTCTATGGTGTATCTTTTAACATAATTGTAACACCAATATTACCCACCGGCAACTGTATATCCTAATATCCTTCTTTGAGGTCCTTTGCTTTAGTGATATACCGTGTTGGCTATCTTGCATATGTAATTTCTGTACGTATCCACCCCTATGTAGATCCTTACGAGGACGGTATCTAGTATGTTGTAGCATTTCTCTATTAGCACACATATACTTCTAGATCCTGAACCTATACGGCTGTCAGCATTGGGATCATTAATGTACCTTCAGTCTGTCATTTTAACACCCTTTATTTTAATTGGTTGCTCATAATAAAGATTAAGTTTTAATTCATACACAAATCACCAGAGGGTGAGCCTGAGTGCCTAAGTTGGGTTCTTTTTCTCTTAGCTATAGAAATATTTGAAGTTTAGTAATGCAGACGGCTTCAATCTTCTAATGGTGTCATGTATTTTAAGGGAACCATGTTGTCCATTCTGGGTGTGAGTGGCCCTGGAAGAGAATGAAACATGTCTAGCTGCTTCTTTTTTTAATCCGTAGTGAGCAGAGATTAGGAGGGTGATTGTAAGTAGAGGAGGGTGGGAGGAGGGTGTCTAATGCAGTGTTTTTCAACCGGGGTTCCGCGGTGTTGGATTTTGAACTATAGGACCCCCAAAACAGACCACCAGAAGACTGATTAATATGATGAAACTGTGCAAGCATGAACCAGCAAGGGATGGGTTGAAGGTTGAATGCAGAATAGTGTTAGTTTGAAGAAGGTCAGCAAGATTATATTAACAAGCTACAGACAAATACAGCTGCAGGGAGCTATTGCTTGGCCAATATGGAAATGTTCTTCCGTCATGCCAATTAAGCTGATTTGATTTGATTTGAATAAGGTCTATAAACAATTGACCTTCCCTGAAGTTAAGACTATTGCAACATGTTTACCTTTATAACCCAAGTCTGATAAAACACATCAAAGACCCATCCCCTATACCAGGGGTCGGCAACCTGCGGCTCTTTCAGCACCTACAGACTGCTCTCCTCCGTTTGCAGGTTGCCGCTCCCCCGCTGCTGCCTCTCTCCCTCACTGTGCTGGGCTTGGCTGCTGGGGGGCCCGGCCGGCGCTGGTTGGGCCTCTTGTGTCCGCCCACCTGGCATTTCCCCAGCTGCTAGCATACCTCCTGCACTATTCCACGCTGGGCCTCTCTGAGGCCGGCGCATACCGGAAGTGCGCATCGCAACTTCCAGCACGCGCTGATGTCACAGAGTGGCCTGGCGTGGAACAGTGTAGGAGGCATGCCAGCAGCTGGGGAAATGCCGGGCGGTGGATACAAGAGGCCCAACCTACGCCGGCCAGGATCCCCGCAGTCAAGAGCAGCACAGTGAGGATAGAAGCAGCAGCTGGGGAACGGCAACCCAGGACAGTGAAGAGAGAGGCAGGTCCAAGGTAAGTGTGTGTTTGTGTGTATTTAGGGGGGTAGTAGTGAGTGTGTGTATTTAGGGGGGTAGTAGTGAGTGTGTCTGTATTTAGGTGGGTAGTGTGTGTGTGTGTGTGTGTGTGTGTGTGTGTGTGTGTGTGTGTGTGTGTGTGTGTGTGTGTGTGTGTGTGTGTGTGTGTGTGTGTGTGTGTGTGTGTGTGTGTATATATATATATATATATATATATATATATATTTTGAGGGGGTAGTAGTGTGTACTGTAGTGAATTTATTTAGTGGTCAGACGGAATTATTATTTGTGTGGTTACAGTTCAGTGTGTGTCCGGCAGATGGCAAACTGAATGCCTTTGCCTATTGGGACTCTGAATGCTACTGGACAGTAAAGCTCAATGTCTGAAAGCAAGTATATAAAAGCCCAGATAAAATGTGTGTATGTTTCTTTGTTAAATTACCTTGTACTGTCAATACTGTATTTACTGTGATGTCAGTGTTTCAAATTTGATTAAAAACCAGTATGTATTTTACATTAACTTAATTTCTGAGTGTGGTAATGGAGGGCACATGATGGCATCTCTGTGCAGTCAAAGACCAGCTTGTAGCTTTGCATATACAGTATGACATATTTCTCAATTGAAGTCGGGAAAGATAAGAAGGCAACTCTATCAGAGACCTATGAGTATATTATTGACAAGTACGAATACATACAGAATTCTTCCACCCTATCTGGTTTGGTGATTTTTTTTTTTTTTTTTTCCAAAATTTTTATTAGGCAGTTAAACAATTACATGCTAGGTACGGTATAAACAATATGTCAGCCTAATGTACATTTTTTTCTTTTTCTTGAGAGAAAAGAGAAAAGAAAAGGCTCAACGCCTCCCTGATCTCATGAAGTCCATCAGGGAGGCGCGAGTATGGAAACAGAGAGGGAGTAGAGAAGGGGGGGCAGGGTGTGGGGGGGGGGGGGAGGGTGGAGAGGGTACAAAGGGTATAGCGGGGGGTGGTCATGATCCCCAGAACCTTGGTGATTTTGGTTTGGGCTTTAATGTGGATTGGGCTTCTAGTTTGTTAGGGGGCGTTTCGTCTTATATGCGCCAAATAGGTGTACCATGGGTCCCAAATTGCTGTAAATGAGGTAGAAGACCTCTTAAGGAAAGCAGACAATCTCTCCATGTCCATTACTTCTTGCACCCTTCTTATTATTGTTTGTTTCGAGGGGGGAGACACTTTCTTCCAGGCGGCTGCCACCGCACACCTAGCCGCCGTGAGGATGAAGGAGACTAATTTTCCTGTTGGTCGGTCCAGATAGTCTAGGGGCCTGGCCAACAGGTAGGTCAGCGGTTCAACAGGTATTTTGAGGTCTGTGACCTCCTCTATTAATTTTTGTGTTGTTTCCCAGTATTTCTGAATTTCCGGACATGTCCACCAAATGTGGGCCATGTCCCCCTTTTGACCGCAGCCTCTCCAACATAGATCGGATGCCAGAGGGTAAATTTGATTTATTCTGACTGGAGTGAGATACCAGCGGAACAGTATTTTGTAGATGTTTTCTTTGATTGTGGTACATATGGAAGTTCCTGAGGCATTTTCCCAAATACTTTCCCAGTCCTCTCGGTCTATAACTATATCCAATTCTGCTGCCCAATGCAGCATGTAGTCATGCGTGGGGACTTCTGTAGTCCCTCCTAGCTCTGTGCAAATTTGTGTTATTAGACCTTTCTGGTGATCTGTTTCGCTGCAAAGTCGCTCGAAACCTGTGAGAGGGGGAAATTCCAATGTTGGGGATAATGTTTGGAGAAAGTGCCGAATTTGTAGGTACTTGAACACGTTCAGTCCTAGTATGTCATACTTGGTTTGTAGATTTTGGTAGCTCAGGAACTTCCCGAGGCTCAGGAGGTCGGCAATCGTTTTAATGTTTTTGGTTTGAAATTGGTCAAATTGTCTGGGCTCACAGCCAGGTGGAAATTTCGGATTTCTGTGGATTGGTATGAGTTGGGATTGTGGCGATGTGAGCTTGTACTTGAGTTTGCTTTTCGTCCAGGTCTCCCAAGTGTGTCTCATTGGGCCTAATTTGAATTTGTTATTTTGCATGTCCTCCCTGCTCAGGGACCATAGGCAAGCCGGCAGTGAAGGCGTTCCGGCATATTGCGTTTCTATATCCAGCCAGCAATATTGATTTGGGCTTGCGTTCCAGACTACCACCTGTCTCAATTGTGCGGCCAGATAGTATTTCGTAATGTCTGGAACTCCCAGTCCTCCTCTCCCCCTTGAAGCCAAGAGAACTGACCTGGGGACTCTAGGTTTTTTACCTTGCCAAATAAAATGGAAGATTGATTTTTGAATATTTTTCAATTCTGAGCCAGGGATGTGGACCGGGAGAGTCTGGAAGTAATATAATAATCTAGGGAGTATATTCATTTTGACCGAGATCATTCTCCCGATCCATGATATTTGATATCCTCCCCATTTTTCCAAATCTTGTTTGATTTTATGGAACAAGGTCGGATAGTTATGTTTATATAGTGATTGGTAGGTCCTCGATATCTTAACTCCCAAGTATTTGATACAAGAGGAACTCCAACGGTAATTAAAGTTTAGTTTGAGGAGTTTCACCTCTGGCTCTGGCAGACTTAAGTTCAGGGCTTCTGATTTGTCATTATTTATCTTATATCCTGAGATTTTTCCAAAGTCTCGGAGTTCTTTTTGAAGGTTGGGTAATGAGGTTTGGGGTTTGGAGAGGGTTAAGATGACATCATCTGCGAATAGAGAAATTTTATGCTGCCTATTTCCAATATCTATTCCCTGGATGTCTTTATTGAGTCGTATTGCTGAAGCCAGTGGTTCTATCGTTAGCGCAAAGAGGAGAGGAGATAGGGGGCACCCCTGTCGAGTCCCATTAGTTATCTCGAATCTTTGGTTAGTCCCCCCTGGTAGTTTTACCGTTGCTGATGGATTTTGGTATAGTCTACGGACCCCCTCTAGGTATGTGTCTTTAAAGCCAAATTTACACATAGTCTGGTCCAGAAATTGCCAGTATATTCTATCGAACGCCTTCTCTGCGTCTAAGCTTAACAGTAGTGCTTTGGTGCCTGTGAGGTGGACATGATCGATAATGTCGATTATTTTTCGGGTGTTGTCAGAGGCTTGTCTCCCCGTAACAAATCCTACCTGATCAATGTTAATTAACCTCGGTAATATTGGGTTTAATCTGTTTGCTAAAATTTTGCTATACAGCTTGAGATCACTGTTGAGGAGGGAGATTGGACGGTAGCTTCCACATTGCATCGGGTCTCTGCCTTCCTTATGTATTATTGCCAAATTGGCTAGAGACATTGTTGGAGGGATTTGGTTCCCTTCCATGAAATGGTTGAATGTTTTTAGCAGATGCGTGGATAGGGTCGGCAAGAATCTTTTATAGTAGACATTTGTGAAACCGTCAGGGCCAGGAGACTTAGTGAGCTTTAGTGATTTGACCGCCTCTTCCAGTTCCTCTTTTGAAATCTCAGCATTAAGGACTGTGTTTTCCTCCTCCGTCAGTGAGGGGAGTTGACATTTATTTAAATATTGAGTTATAATTTCTGACGCTATCGGTTCGGGTCGGCCGTTTTTAGTTCTTAGGTTGTATAGTTCTGTGTAGTATTTAGTAAATTCTGCTGCTATTTTGCTTTCACTATATTGGATTTCACCAGACCTACTCTTGATCGCCGTTATCTGGGATCTTTTTTGTATCCCTCTTAATTTACTGGCTAATAGTCTGTCAGCTTTGTTCCCTTTGTCATAATATTGTTGATTGGTCCATTTGAGGGCCTTTTCAACGTCTTCCAGCTGGGTTTGTCTAAGTTTTGTTCTAGCTTCTATTAATGTTTTGTATACTTTTTTTGATGGATTTGCTTTATGAGCTTGCTCTATTACTTTTATATTATCTGTGAGTTCTTTAATTAGCGTTTGGCGGGCTTTTTTCCTGTGGGATGCGATGGAAATAAATTTCCCTCTGATAGTTGCCTTATGGGCTTCCCATAGGATTGCTGGAGAGGAGACTGTTCCCACGTTGAGGGAGAAATAGTCCATAAGTGAGGATCTTATCTCTCTCTCAATCTCTGGGTGATTAAGTAGTGAATCATTCAGTCTCCATGCATAGGTTGTTGTTTTTTCAAAGGGGATTGACAGTGTCAGGGTGATCGGGGCATGGTCTGACCATGTGATTGAGCCAATGTCTGATTCTATGGCTGCCGCCAACACATTTTTGGTGGTCAAAAAGTGGTCTATTCGAGAGTAAGTCTGGTGAGGCGCTGAGTAAAAAGTATAGTCCCTCTGGCCCTGATGTTGGGTTCTCCAAATGTCCACTAACGAGAATTCGCTCATGATGTCCCTAAACCTTTTCCCCTTGATCTGGGAGTGGGTTGTACGGGAGGGGCCCACTGTGGTTGATCTGTCCTCGGAGGGGTTTAAGACCATGTTTAGGTCTCCTCCCACTATTATCGATGACAGGTATCCCGGGTCAACGCCCTCGAGAACAGTTTGTAGGAATTCTGTTTGGTTCTCGTTTGGGGCGTACACATTGATTAGAACGATTGCTGAGCCCGCAAGGGAGCCATATACCATTAGAAATCTACCCTCTGGGTCCGCCGTTGTTTTGACATGATTAAATGGGGTGCCTTGTCTGATCAGGATAGCTACACCCCTTTTCTTGCTACTAAATGATGCAAAAAAGCACATTGGGAAGAATTTTTTGAATAAATTTGGGGGGTCTTGTGATGTGAAGTGGGACTCCTGCAAGAATATAATGTCTCCCCCTGATTTTTTCATGTCCATGAAAGCTAGCCTTCTTTTTCGATTATTCTGTAGTCCTTTAACGTTCAAGGAACGGATTTTAATTGGGGCCTTAGTGGCCATTGTTGGTTTCTAGTTGTTCGGGGTCTTGGGGTCCCTCCTTTCCCACTAGGGGAGACCTTGTTTTTATATTCTAAAGACCCTGTATGATTGAGGTCGCCTATTGGGCTGGGCCTCCTTCTAGGGGGGGTGTGCTGGGTTTGCCTTTGGGGAGGGGGAGAGGGGTGGAGAGGAGGGGGAGGGGGGGTAAAGATCTGCTGGGACAGGACCAGCAGGTGGAGAAAAGATAGAAGTAGGGCCAGTTTTGGTCCTGAAATGGTTTCGCCTGGTCTTTGGACGACCGGCGTTTGGGCTTGGGCGCCCTTCTGGGGTGTGTCTGGATCCGACGGTTGGGTCGCAACAGAGGGGGGCCAGACCCTTAGCTACTGTTGTGTGGCTCCTTTCCCATTCGTCACCTTTATTCAATTTTAGAACCCCGCCAATTATTATATTTGCTGGTAACTAGATGGGGGAGGGGGGGAGGGGACACAGGGGGGGGGGCCGGGGGAAGCATTATATGGCTGTCTAGGGGGGGGGGGCTGGTGGGGGGAAGGATGTAAGCACGGAAGGGAAGGGAGGGGGAGGGAGGGGGGGTGAGGGGGAGGGAGGGGAAGGGAGGGGGGGGTGAGGGGGAGGGAGGGAAAAGGGAGGGGGGGGGGGTGGGAGGGAGGAAAAAAGAGAGGGGGGGGGAGTCTATGGTGTTGGTTTTATTAAGTACCTGTTACATGAGCAGTCATATATCATATATCCAGGGTATCATCACATTTTTGTCTAGGAGAGAGGCTCCCCTAGTGGATCTCACATTTTTGGCTTAATATAACATAATTTAACTTATCCTAACATAACTCAACAACATTTCACATAACATAGCATCATCTAGTGCTAGATAACATTCTAGACCAGTTTGAAGCAGACTTTAACATTGTCCTGATGTTTTGTTTTGCCTCACGCCTTGTGTAAACAGAGTGTATTTTATATGTTAGCTCTTTTTCTAGGTTGTGTACTATGTGCTCTTTGGGTGGGGGGTTGTAGTTGTGTCTAAGTGTGTGGTGGGGGGAGGTTCTCTTAGTCTGTCCTATGGGTGGCTGGGCGCTTCTTAGAGGTAGGGAGAGGGGGGGGGGTCGAGGGGCTGGCCGGTAGTGTGCCGGGGTGGTGTGAGGGAAGGGGGTCTCCGTGTGGGGGCGGAGGGAGGGGGGGAAGGGGGGGGAAAGACCGGACTTTAGGGGGGGAGAGGGGGGGCGGGGAGGGGGGGGAGGGGGGGGGCGAGAGGAGGGGGGGGGGAAAGCGTTATATGGCTGTCTAGGGGGGGGGGGTTGGTGGGGTGAAGGATGTAAGCACGGAAGGGAAGGGAGGGGGGGTGAGGGGGAGGGAGGGGAAGGGAGGGGGGGGAGGGGGGGCGAGGGAGGGAAAAGGGAGGGGGGGGGAGTCTATGGTGTTAGTTTTATTAAGTACCTGTTACATGAGCAGTCATATATCATATATCCAGGGTATCATCACATTTTTGTCTGGGAGAGACACTCCCCTAGTGGATCTTACATTTTTGGCATAATATAACATAATTTAACTTATCATAACATAACTCAACAACATTTCACGCAACATAGCATCATCTAGTGCTAGATAACATTCTAAACCAGTTTGAAGCAGACTTTAACATTGTCCTGATGTTTTGTTTTGCCTCACCGCCTTGTGTAAACAGAGTGTAATTTATGTTAGCTCTTTTTCTAGGTTGTGTACTATGTGCTCTTTGGGTGGGGTGTTGTAGTTGTGTCTAAGTGTGTGGTGGGGGGAAGTTCTCTTAGTCTGTCCTAGGGGTGGCTGGGCGCTTCTTAGAGGTAGGGAGAGGGGGGGGGGGTCGATGGGATGGCCGGTAGTGTGCCGGGGCGGTGTGAGGGAAGGGGGTCTCCGTGTGGGGGCGGAGGGAGGGGGGGACAGGCGGGACTATGGGGAGGGGGGAGGGGGGGGAGGGGGGGGGGAGGGGGGGGGAGAGGGGGGGGAGGGGGGGGGGGAGGGGGGAGGGGGGGGGGAGAGGGGGGAGGGGGGGGGAGAGGGGGAAGGGGGGGAGAGGGGGGGGGGGAGGGGGGAGAGAGGGGGGAGAGGGGGGGAGGAGGGTAGAGGGGGGGAGGGAGGGGAGGGGGAGGAGGGTAGAGGGGGGGAGGGAGGGGGGGGAGGGAGAGAGGGGGAGGGGGAGGGGGGAGGGAGGGGGGAGGGAGGGGGGGGAGGGAGGGGGGGGGGAGGGGGGGGAGGGAGGGGGGGGGAGGGAGGGGGAGGGAGGGGGGGGGGAGGGAGGGGGAGGAGGTAGAGGGGGGGAGGGAGGGGGGGGTAGGGGGGGAGGAGGGGGAGGGGGGTAAAGGGGGGGTGGATAGGGAGAGGGGGGGGGGATCCGCTCTCCTCAGCAGAACCAGTCCACGGAGATCCCCGACCCCATCTCCCAGCCGCAAGGCCAGACCAAGGGTCTTCCAGGCCGCGGGGCTGGGCCACCCGCTAACATCCAGCCAGTGAGGCGTAGCCTCTGTGCGTCGCCCCCCCAACCCGTCCGGCACCGTCAATCTCTGCAGGGATTTTTTAGGGATTACTCACGGTTGCCGGAGCAGTTCGCCCTGGGCTCGGGGGATCATAAGGCCGGGAAGGTCCGGCTCTCCACCTCCAGGGACCCCACACGGGGAGGGTCGGGGGCCAAAAGAAGCCGAAAGGCCGCAGGTAGCCAACAAGAGGACGGGGACATGGCGAGAAAGAGGGAGGAAAAAAAATATAGTAAAAAATAAAAAAGGGGAAAAAAGGGGGGGGGGGGGGCGGCGCCCCCCCCCTCCCCTCCACCGCAGAATGCTGGTCCCTCCATCTCCCGCCGATCGGAGCCCCGTCTCACTTCTCAGGTAAGTGAAGTGGGTGTTGCAAGCGGTTGTGAAGATTTGAGAGCGGTGCTGTTCCCTCGTCAGCTGTCTCTCCTCTCCCGGTGGGTCGGTGTAGTCATCTCCGGCAGTGCTCATCCTCTCCCTGCAGTGCTGGTAATATGGGGTCTTTGTGTCATTCTTGAGGATGGTGCCTTTGTATGTGCTGAGAGTGTGGGGTTGAGTTCTTCTACTTAATCCTCTGACCCCTCTGTCCCGCCAGCCTTTCCGAGGCTCTGGTTGGGGGCTCTTCTTGTCTGGGTCCTTCGTTTCTCCAGCTGGCAGGAGGGGTGAGGTTTAGTGCTTTAGCAAAGTGCTCCATATCTTCTTGATGTTTAATTGTGAGCATCTTTCCATTGCGCTGCACCATTAGTCTAAATGGGAAGC